>NC_133326.1:690648707-690884716 GCF_042186555.1 Aquarana catesbeiana | reverse complement strand
TACTTTTAAGCGTTGGTGGTTGGTGCTCCATTGAGGGCATACATGCACTTTAGGGGAACACAGAGTAGGGTTTTACCTTCTTGTTTCTGTGCTTGTTCTCTGCACAATTTTAGCAATTGGTAAACATCTCTCAACATATTGAAACAAAGAAGAACCTGTACAGTAAAAATAGATGTCTGGTGGGGATACATGAACCTATCTGACTGTAATTGATCGATATTGCCCATGTGAGGTGGATGACATGTGGTTTTGGGTGACTCCCACCACCAGGATTTACACCATTTTGCTGCCAAGTATGTTTGTTCTGTCATTGGTAGGTCTTGCTTTTATCCAAAACTTCCATTTTGAACCAGGATCAAATCAGGATTGCGGTGAAGTGATTGGGTACTATTTACCATTTGGTGGTATTTTTTTTTTGTATTTTAGTATATTTTTGTATTTTTGAAGTTTCGTACAAAGTGGGGAGTGGATAGACAGCTTGTCAGGTTTTTTATTGCTGTTTGTGTCCATACTTTTTTTTTTTAACAAAAACAGTGGTGCTTTATTGTTGTAATAGATAATCAGAGTTACAGAATACCATTCAACAGAGTACAATACATTACATACGTAGATTACATATTTGAGGATAGGGAAAATAATATGCAAAACCCGCAAGCAATACGTAAGGTTAGTAGTACCATTCTCAGCAAGTACCGTCCACCCTCCACCCTCCAAAAACCCTCCCCTATTGGGACAAATGATCGTAGTGAACCGAATGTTTCTCTACGAGGCCATCAACGGAGCCCAAAATTTTTCAAATTTCCACGGGCAGCCACGGTTTATATATGTCATTTAATACATGGCAATTACTGCTTCAATCTGTGCCTCCCAGGCTGAAAAGGATGGAGGGGAAGAATCTATCCATTTCATAAGTATTTCTTTTTTGGCATAGAAAAGAAGGAAGGAAATCAGTAATTTAAGATGATATGGCCTCTGCTCATCATCATGTATCCCTAGCAACGCCATGGCCGGCAAGAGCGGAATAGAGGTCTGCAGTCTGGAGTTGATTTCACCTACAATCTTAGTCCAAAATAGTGCAACAACTGGGCACTCCCAGAACATATGTATAAATGTACCTATATGGACTTTGCATTTAGGACACATGGGGTCTCTCTCAGGAAATATGCGATGGAGTCTCTGCGGGGTATAGTAGACCCTGTGTATAAATTTAACTTGAATCAGTTTGTCCTTGGATGCGATCACTAATTTCGGGCCATACTCTAGACAGTCCTCCCATCCCTCCTTATCCAGCGACGGGATATCAGCCCGCCATCTTTCCCATAATTCATTAATCTTAGGGGAATCTCTTCCCAGCAACGCATTATATAGAGAGGATAGGGGTTTAGTCAAGTCTCCAGGAGATAGGAGATCTTTGATGGGATCCATCTGTAACAGGGGAGTTTGCGGGAATTGAGCCCTGGCCGCATGTCTCAGCTGTAGGTACCGGAACCCCATCCAACGGGGCAGTCCGAATTTAGCCGTAAGCTCATGTAAGGAGAGCAGTTGTCCCCCAGACATTACGTGTTCCAACATGGTTACACCATATCTGGCCCACACCTGTGGGTCCGGTATCATACGGAAGTGTTTAAGTCGTGGGTTCCCCCATAAGGGATGAGCTGGAGACAATTGGCCAGGTCTCAAGTATCTGCGCCTAGCCGCCTCCCATACTCTCCAAGTTGCTCTAGTAGGCCCAGGGACCTCACCATATACATTGGGTCCTCTATAGGGAAAATCCGTCAGGGAACCCAGAATATTCGCCTTGAGACAGGTTGCCACATTGGATCTAGAGCCCTGGAACCACCAGTGCACCGTCACCAACATGGCCGCCCAAAAATATATCTGGAAATTTGGGAGGGCAAGTCCACCCAAGTCCGCAGGTAAACATAACGTAGTACGTGCCAGCCTAGGGTTTCTCCCCGACCAAATAAAGGAACCCACTATACGGTCAATCTCCCGAAAAAACGAGGCGGGGACCCAGACCGGGCAATTCCTAAATAGATAGTTAAATTTGGGCAGTATCATCATTTTAAGGAGACTAATGCGACCCAGAAGATTCAGAGGAAGATTCTCCCAGGCAGCACATTTCGAATGTAGGGTGTTCAGGACAGGGGCCAGGATTTTTACAATAAAATCAGAGAGATTCCTAGTGATCACAACTCCAAGATATTTAAATTCCTTAACCCTTTGTAGTGGGGAGGAGAGGGGTCCAGAGTTAACTCCATCATCTATAAAAAATAGGACTGATTTGGTCCAATTTATTTTAACTCCCGAGAGTCCACCAAAATTGTCAAAGATACGCAAGGCAGCTTGAAGAGAGGGCCCAGCATCATTTAGGTACAATAATGCGTCGTCAGCATAGAGGGAGAGGCGCTCTTCCATCATACCCACCCGTAGGCCCAGAACGTCCAGTGCACTCCTAATGGCAATTGCCAGAGGCTCCAGCGCCAGGGCGAACAGGCTGGGGGAGAGCGGGCATCCCTGTCTCGTACCACGAAACAGATCGAAGGAGTCTGAGACCCAATTGTTGGTGCGAACCCGTGCCCGGGGGGATCGGTACAGCAATCGTACTCCGTGAATAAATTTGGGACCGAATCCGAATCTACGTAAAGCCTCCCATAAAAATTTCCATTCAACGGAGTCGAAAGCCTTCTCGGCATCCAAGGAGGCGCCTAATATTTATATCTGTGCCCTTGCCTGGCATAAATCCCGTCTGGTCTATACCCACTAGGTCTTCTATTACATGAGATAGCCGGGTGGCCAGGACCTTAGCAAAGATCTTGGCATCGACATTAAGCAACGAGATGGGCCTGTACGATGCGCAGTCAAGAGGGTCTTTTCCTGGTTTAGGAACCAGTACAATAACCGCCTCATTCATTGAGTCAGGTAGGGCTGGCAGAGTTGCAAATTTAGAAAGCAGTGAAGTCAACTTAGGGGCCAGTAGTTCAGAAAAATTGGAGTAAAATTCAGATGGTAACCCATCTGCACCCGGGGCTTTCCCTCCCTTGAGATGTCCCATGGCAACCTGTATCTCCTCAAGTGTGATGTCAGCCTCTAGTCCCTCCCTTGCTTCCTCAGACAAAACAGGAATAGACAGGGAGTCAAAAAAAGAGGATATGGATGAATCCGATGCAACATCTCTAGAGGAGTAAACCTCCTGAAAGTATTCTCGAAAACAGTCAATATTAGCAGGGGCAGTAAGGATCTGTTTGTGTCCATACTTGGATGATTTTCTGTGCCTTCTCTGTTTGTCCAGGCATCTACTGTGACTGAACTAAAGTGTCCCAAACGTATCAAGTATTTATCATACAGAGTATTGCAACACACATACTGTAATTCACTTTCCATGGGCCATTCTCTGGATTAAGTTATTTTCTTGCACAGTTTGAGAATGTTTACTCGATAAACATCTATTTGTGGCCAGGTTTTTCTACAAGTGGAACAATGCACTAAAACAAAAGTCTCCTTTAGCTGGGCAAATTAACACTTGTTGGTTTCTGAAGGCCTTGTAAACATGATAGAGTGTTTTTATGTGTCTTGTTCCACAAGGGAATGACTATATGAAAATGTATAAATTCACATCAGTGTAGTCAGGATTGTCCCTTTTCAGTGGTTTTTGTTTAATAAACTCAACTCATTGTTTTGGGTTAGGCCTCTTTCACATGAACGATCTGTTCAGGTCCACCTGTCAGTTTTTTAGGCGGACCTGAACGGACCTTCCATAGACCTCTATGGAGCATCGGATGTCAGCGGTGACATGTCCGCTGACATCCGACCCGCTCCGACCTGAAAAAGTGTAACGGAGGAAAAACCTACTTTTCCATCCGTTTTTGGATCGGATCAGGTGACGACGGACTCTACGGTCCGTCGTCATCCAATCCCCCATAGGGGAGAGCGGCGCTCTGACAGGTCCGTCGCTGCACACTGCGATGGACCTGTCATCTGCCTGCTCAGCGGGGATCGGCGGAGCGATCCCCGCTGAGCAAGCGGATGTTCACGGGACGGATCATCATGGATCCGTCCCGTGTGAAAGAGGCCTTATTTGTACTCTGCAGTATCTCATTATCCCTTTGTTTTGTCAAATTTTCCCTCAAGTTCCTTTTAGCTCTCAGCCTGGGAAACCTTCATGTGACTCTAGATTTTGGCCCATCTGAATCATTTTTCTTCAAAACCTGGTCTTATAGTTGAAAAACTATAGAACCATATGACAGAATTTGAATTCATAGAGTCTCTGGCATGTCTTTTTTTATTCTTTATTTAAGGTATGCAGGAACTTGGGGGAACACAGTTCCTGCACCTCCAGCACTGAATGTATTAAATGGCAAGGAGTGCTGGAGGGTCTATTGATGATGGCTGCTGGGGGATCCATAGTTGCTGGAGGGGGGATATTGTTGCTGGGGGGTCAGTCATTGCTGGGAGGGATCTACTGTTGAGCGCGGGGTCTATTATTGCTGGCTGTTGGGAGTCTATTGTTCCTGGGGTGTATCTATATGTGCTATGGGGTCCATTGTTGCTGGGGATCTATTGTTGCTGGCTGTTGGGAGTCTATTGTTGCTGGGATGGATCTAGTGTTGCTGGGGGTGTGTGGGTCCATTGTTGCCAGGGGGTCTATTGTTGCCATCTACCGGGGATTTATTTTACTGCTTTTTTATTATTAACAAATTACATACAAACTACTTAGCACCACAAAATTATACTTTGTTTTGTATTCTCTAAAAGGGTGGTACTGGGAGGTGGGTAGGCAGTGGAAACAAGGGAGTGACTCAGGAGGGGGGGTTCCTGCACCTATTCTCTGCGAAAAAAAGCCCTGGGTATGGCATTACACATTATAGTCAATGAAATCCATTAATAGACAATAATACCATCAAGTCACAGAGTCAATGGATATCAACGAAATAACAGGCAAGGTTCCAGTACAGGTACAAACAAGGCCAAGGATAAATCCAAGGGAAAAACCAAGCTTTACTTACCACCAGCCTGCAGACAACCAAATAACCTGTCTAACAGTATGCGTTAAAAGCTGGGGTTTAGTCTGCACACATTTGCAAATGCATGCGTAAGCCACAGAGCCTCGTCAAGGCACCCTGGTATCTGTAGTACCTAACACTAATTTATAATAATTTATAATTTATAACAGCATACTAGCTCATTATGAAACACTTACCTTAGAACAAAGCACTGGCATTGCCTCCCGGTTACCGCTGAGGGAGCTGACATGTTCCCTCTGCATTTCTTCCAGGTTCACGGCTCTGGTGCTGTGAGTGGCCGGAGCCGCGATGACGTCACTCCCGTGCATGCGCACAGTAGTCCTCTTTCAGGCAAGGAGCTCTGATTTTCCTCCAGCATCCCCTGGACCTTCAGAGCACATGCGCCGCTGACGTCAGCAGCTGCATGCAAGGTGAATATCTCCTAAATCGTACAGATTTAGGAGATATTCATTTCACCTACAGGTAAGCCTTATTATAGGCTTAACTGTAGGCAAAAATGTGAAAGTGGTATATATAACCACTTTAAAGTGTTTGTAACCCTAAAAAAAAAAAAGAAGAGAAGTCCTGTTCCCTTATAGCAGGTTAAACAGCACAGTACATGGAAGCTGTAAAAAACCTGGCTGGTCCTTCCTGGTTCTGTCCACCCTGCTGTAAACTGACCACAGTCTATCATGGCTGCTGAGCCCTGACATTGTGGTTAGTTTACATGCCTCCATCATCCCCAACTCTCCTCCGTCCTCCTCTCCCCCCTCCCTGCCTGTCAGCTCCTGTGTCTGTCTGTGTGAGCCGTCGAAGTCCCCCCCCCCCCGCCGCCGCTATTAGTATAAAAGTTTAAAAATGTGACTGCCAGACCCTTTGTATGCAGCAATAATACACAGTGTGTCAGGAACCATGAATCAGACTGAGACAGACATGCAGTAAAAATCACACCTTTGATAATAATAGTAAAAGATGGTACAGATCCGTAAACGTGGTCAAAAACATAAGCCAGGGATTGGTAACCAAAATGGGTAGTCAGACAGGCCAGTAATCAGGAAACCAGAGATCAGCATAGTCAGTGGCAGAAGAACAGAATCAGGAACCAGAAGGTATGTCAGCCGGGCAAAGTCTTTCACAAGAACACAGCAGAGAATCTCCAGATATGTTGACCAGGCGAAGGTAGGAAAGGAATGAACAAGGCAGTTTAAATAGCCAGAAGGGGCTGGCTGTAGGCGGGACTGACGAGCAAATAATGATAACCAGGTGAGTCATTGAGGAATTCAATGAGTGCTGACAATTATATGACAGCTGAGCAGCCTGAGCACAGAGAAGGGAGCTGCTAAGAACCCAGCCCTGACACATTATAAGTTTTTTTTTTAAAAACAGCCTCTAAATACCCTTTTCGCATATCTTCAGGCCAGTCACGTGACCCCAGCCGATCTATTCCTTTGATCCAGGGCTACAGCGGGAGGGGTTGAGCGGCCAGCACGGAGGTCACATGACCTCCCCGGCTGATGTCAGAGGGAGAACTCAGCTCCTCCTTCTGTAGCTCTGGAAATTAGGCTTTGCTTTAAAAAAAACACTTACAGAGTGTGTTATTGCTGCATACAAGAAAAGGGCTGTCAGTGAATCTGTTTCGTTGGGTTACAACCTTATTACAGTCTCCAGTTATTCAAGTCTATAAAGGACACAGTGACAACTGAATGAGTCAGAGGATTGATACACTCCACACCTTTACAAAGCCATATGGATTTTCAATTAGAAAGAAGTAGACAACAGCGGAGCTAATATTACTTTTATTCAGTATTCTCAGTAGGACAACTGGTTACATTAGTAAATAAATGTTGTTAGTAAAAAAGATTAACCACCGGAAGATTTTCCCCCTTAATGACCAGCCCATTTTTTGTGATACAGCACTGCGTCGTTTTAACTGACAATTGCGCGGTCGTGCGACACTGTACAAAAACAAAACTGAGGTTCTTTTTCTCCCACAAATAGAGTTTTCTTTTGGTGGTATTTGATCACCTCTGCGGTTTATATTTTGTGCGCTATAAACAAAAAAAAAGACTGACAATTTTGAAAAAAAAACAATATTTTTTACTTTTTGCTATAATAAATATCCAAAAAAACCAAAACAAATTTCTTCATCAGTTTAGGCCAATATGTATTCTTCTACATATTCTTGGTAAAAAAAAAATCACAATAAGCGTATACTGATTGGTTTGCACAAAAGTTATAGTGTCCACAAAATAGGGGATACATTTATGGCCTTTTTATTGTTATAATTTTTTTACTAGTAATGGTGGTGATCGGCGATTTTTAGCAGGACTGCGACATTCCGGCGGACAGATCGGACACTTTTTTGGAACCAATGACGTTTATACAGCGATCAGTAATATACAGTAAAAATATACTGATTACTGTATAAAGGACGCTGGCAGGGAAGGAGTTAAAACTAGTGGTGATCACGGGGTTACACTGGTTCCCTGAAAGGTGTTTCTAACTGTGGGGGGAGGGGACTGACTGCAGGAGGAGAGAGATCGCTGTTCCTGATCACTAGGAACAGACGATCTCTCTCTACTCCCCTGTCAGAATGGGGATATGTTTGTTTACATTGACAGATCCCCGTTCTGGCTCTCTGTGGAGCGATCGCGGGTAGCCGGCGGACATCGCGGCCACAGGCCACATGCACCGGCTCCCCCGCCGAGCAGCGCGCGAGCCTCCGGTGGCCCGCGCGCCCCTGCTATAGCTCTTTAAAGAGCCGACGTACACCTACGGCGATTTGCGGGAACGAGCCGACCTGTTGCAGTATAATGAAGGTGGCTGGTCGGCAAGTGGTTATTTGATCAAAAATTCAAATAATATTTAGGAAAAAAACCATTAGGGTCTATGCACACCGCAAAGTGTGCATTAAGTACACATAAAAAGTGTGTTGGCCTGCATTTCCGTGGTGCTGTAGTTTTCTTTCTTTATTTTTTTAAAACTTCAGAAAGATTTGATTATAAAGCAACTTCAACTGACTGCTTTGACTCTTGATTTGTGGTGCACTTACATGTATTTTACAGGTCTTGCATCACACTAGTGGTGTAAAAACAGTGGTGTGAACTCTTCAACTGTTCTCATGCCGGCACATCTGGTGTAAATGGAACCTTAAAGATTTTGTTTGAAACCTAAATTTATACAGATAACATGCCAGTTCTCCATGGACACAGTTACAGTTGACAGAGTTATGCCCTGTACACACGATAGGATTTTCCGACAACAAAATCCATGTTTTTTTTCCGATGGATGTTGGCTCAAACTTGTCTTGCATACACACGGTCACACAAATGTTGTCGGAAATTCCGTACGTTCAAGAACACCGTGACGTACAACACGTATGACGAGCCGAGAAAAATGAAGTTCAATAGCCAGTGCGGCTCTTCTGGTTGATTCCGAGCATGCATGGAACTTTGTGCGTCGGAATTGTGTACACACGATTGCAATTTCCGACAACTCATTTTGTTGTCGGAAAATTTGAGATCCAGATCTCAAATTTTGTGTGACGGAAATTCCGATGGAAAATGTGTGATGGAGCCTACACACGGTCGGAATTTCCGACAACAAGCTCCCATCGAACATTTTCCGTAGGAAAATCCGCCAGTGTGTACGGGGCATTAGACTGCATTGACACTACAGTATTTTTGAATCGCGGGCAGATTTGCCGCGGACCTGCTCGCGATTTGACAGAGCCGAGGTGTGAATGACAAAACGCGGGACTCGGGATGCCATTCAGTTGAGTGGCACCGCAAAAGGCGGTGTGGGTCTGCCGCAATTGTCGCTCGATAAATCACTTTAATTCCGGGCAGTTTCACCCCCTTCCTGCCCAGGCCAATTTTCAGCGCTGTAACATTTTGAATGATAATTGCGCGGTCATGCAACACTGTACCCATATGACATTTTTATGATTTTTTTCCCTACAAATAGAGCTTTCCTTTGGTGGTATTTGATCACCTCTGCGGTTTTTATTTTTTGCACTATAAACAAAAGAAAAGCGTCAAGTTTGAAAAAAAAAACACAATATTTTTGTCTTTTTGCTATAATAAATATCCCATTAAAAAAAAAAATATATATATATATATATATATATATATATATATATATTTTTTTTTTTTTTTTTTTTTTTTTTCCTCAGTTTAGGCCGATATGTATTCTTCTACATATTTTTGGCAAAAGAATTGCAATAAGCGTATATTGATTGGTTTGCGCAAAAGTTAGCGCCTACAAAATAGGGAATAGATTTATGGCATTTTTATTATTTTTTTTTTTTTACTAGTAATGGCGGCAATCTGCGATTTTTATTGTGACTTTGACATTGCGATGGACAGATCGGACACTTTTGACACTATTTTGGGACCATTCACATTTACACAGCGATCAGTGCTATAAAAATACACTGATTACTGTATAAATGTCACTGGCAGGCAAGGAGTTAACACTAGGGGGAGATCAAGAGGTTAAATGTGTTACCTAGCGAGTGATTCTAACTGTGGGGGGAGGGGACTGACTTGGGGAGGAGACAGATCGGTGTCCCTATATACAAGAAACACATGATCAGTCTCCTCTACCCTGACAGGTTCTGCTCTGTAACAAGCGATTGCAAGTGCCCGGCGGTCATTGCGCACGCCAGGCACGCGCATCGGCTCCTCTGTGACGCGGCGGGAGGCACGTGTGCCCCCAATACCGCCGGGAAGCTGAGGACGTCATATGACACCTGCCCGGGATGGGAGATCCCATCTGCGGATGCCACATGTCTATAGGCGGGTAGGGAAGCGGTTAAACAATATCAATGAATTAATCCTATTTGCTTTGCTTTCGTTTCTTAAAATGGATGTAAATCCGATTTATGAAATTTATCCTAGGCACATATATCTGTAACGTTTACTCATCTCTCTCCAAAGCACTAAATCCTGTGTCTTTCTGCTGTTTCGTTCCTCTGTTATCAACATGATAACTTCTGACAAGTTCTCCGACAACCCAGATAAAACTAGCCTGAACTTTTTGTCGGGATAGGTGCTATAAATAGATTAGCAGAAAGCTTGTCTTGTCACAGCACAGCTCTGCCTATGTGGTGGTGGTGGGGGGGTGCATTTCCTCCAATGAGCTGTCACACAGTGTATGCCAAGAATCCACTCCTATTTCTGAATGAGGATGTAGAAATTCGAACCGGATGTTAGAATCCTAAAGAATATAGAAAGCTGAAGAGAGCAGATACACGTGTAAAACTTATGTAGGGAGATTTGTTTCATCCCTGTGTATCATTTGAGGCTGTTCACTTAACTGGGTATAGGAGAGGGTTTACACCCACTTTAAATATTTCATTGCAAGCATTTCGATTTGATCGATTTGAAAAGTGCAAAAAATATTGGTTGATCTTGCCAAAAATCTAGTGAGCTACTTACTTCCTGTAGTGATCTGAGCTGAAATCTAAAACCGTGTTATCAGCATTGTTAGGTTCTCTTTGTGAACTACAGAACATCTCCGTTTATGTTATTGAAATAAAGAGTGGGGGAGGTTTTCTGTAGTCCCAATACACCTCCTGTCCTAGAGTGATAACACTAATCGTCCTTAACCCTTTCATACCTAAGCCTATCTCTGACACTTGTTTGCTTACAAGTTAAAATCTGTATTTTTTGCTAGAAAATTACTTAGAACCCTCGAACATTATAATATATATATATATATATATATATATATATATATATATATATATAATTTTTTTTTTATCAGAGACCCTAGAGAATAAAATGGCGATTGTTGCAATATTTTATGTCACGCGGTATTTGCGCAGCGGTCTTTCAAAGGCATTTTTTTGTGAAAAAATACACTTTCATGAATTTAAAAAAAAAACTAAACAGTAAAGTTAGCCCCATTTTTTGTATAATGTGAAAGATGATTTTACGCCGAGTAAATAGATACCTAACATGTCATGCTTTGAAATTGCGCACACTCGTGGAATGGCTACAAACTATGGTATCTAAAAAAAAATTTGCATTTTTATTACAACCTAAACAATTCTATTGAATTCAATGGGACAAAATAAAATTCTGATTGTTCCAATTTTCACACTTGCAACCTTTTCAATAACATATTCTAGACGTTTGCTCGTGTCCTAATTCACTTTAAAAAATATAAACAAAATACATAAAGAATGGAAACAAAAAGTATATCCTCCAATGTTAAAGCTGTGTGTTTTTGAGTTTGATGGCAAATATGAGCAAGGCTTTCTTGATCTCCTGGTTCCTGAGGCTGTAGATAATGGGATTCATCAGTGGTGTCACCACAGTGTATAGCAAAGACCTATATTTGTTCATGGTCACTGTGCTGTCATCTCCTGGTACCATGTATACGGTGATCAAAGTTCCATAATATACGCAGACAGAAGCCAGGTGGGAGCTACATGTGGAGAAGGTCTTTCTTCGACCATCAGCAGAAGATATCTTCAGGATGATGAAGAAAATGTACATGTAGGTTATGATTATGAAAGTGAAAGGGCAAAATATCAAGAATATGGAATTAACAAAGTCTTGTAGCATCAAACTGGATGTGTCTGAGGTGGACAGCTCCATAACTGGTCCAAAATCACAGAAAAAATTATCAATATAATTAATTCCACAGAACTTAAATTGAACCAGCACCATTAGTTCACTTGATGCTATTAGGGTAACTAAGAACCAGGAGCCGGAAACCAACAGAAGACAAACACGAGGGTTCATAAGTGAAGCATAATGCAATGGTTTGCAAACAGCCAAGTATCGATCGTAGGACATAACAGCAATCAGAAAACATTGCACAAATCCAAAAATGCCAAAGACATACAACTGAGTAATGCATCCAACAAATGATAGTCTTCCTTCCTCAACGAATATAATGTCCAACATCATGGGGACAACACTGGTGGTCAGTAGGACATCTGCTGTGGCCAAGTGTTTGAGGAAGAAGAACATCGGTATTTTAAGATGATCAATAGTTGTTACTAAAATGATAATCAGAAGGTTTCCGCCGAGTATGATAAGGTAGGTTAAAAGAAACACAATAAATAATAGAGTTTTAAATTTGGCCAGGCCACGGAACCCAAGTAAACGAATCTGTGTGACCTGAGTCTGATTGATCTCACACATTTCTTGTAGATAGAAGATTAACTACAGCTACCAGATATATGTGTTTTTCTCCTGTAAGATACAAATGGAGTATGAAATGGTAATGTACAAGGAATTCATAATGCTGAAAAAGTATATGTACAGTATCTCACAAAAGTGAGTACACCCCTCACATTTTTGTAAATTTTTGATTCTATCTTTTCATGTGACAACACTGAAGAAATTACACTTTGCTAAAATGTAAAGTAGTGAGTGAGTGTACAGCTTGTATAACAGTGTAAATTTGCTGTCCCGTCAAAATAACCCAACACACAGCCAATAAACTGCTGGCAACAAAAGTGAGTACACCCCTAAGTGAAAATATCCAAATTGGGCCCAAAGTGTCAATATTTTGAGTGGTCACCATTTTTTTCAAGCACTGCCTTAACCCTCTTGGGCATGGAGTTCACCAGAGCTTCACAGGTTGCCACTGGAGTCCTCTTCCACTGCTCCATGACGACATCACGGAGCTAGTGGATGTTAGAGACCTTGCGCTCCTCCACCTTCCATTTGAGGATGCCCCACATATGCTCAATGGGGGGTAGGTCTGGAGACATGCTTGGCCAGTCCATCACCTTTACCCTCAGCTTCTTTAGCAAGGCAGTGGTCGTCTTGGAGGCATGTTTGGGGTCATTATCATGTTTGAATACTGCCCTGTGGCCCAGTCTCCTAAGGGAGGGGATCATGCTCTGCTTCAGTATGTCACAGTAAATGTTGGCATTCTTGGTTCCCTCAATGAACTGTAGCCCCCCAGTGCCGGCAACACTCATGCAACCCCAGACCATGACACTCCCATCATCATGCTTGACTGTAGGCAAGACACACTTGTCTTTGTACTCCTCACCTGGTTGCAGCCACACACGCATGACACCATCTGAACCAAATAAGTTTATCTTGGTCTCATCAGACCACAGAACATGGTTCCAGTAATCCATGTCTTTAGTCTACTTGTCTTCAGCAAACTGTTTGCGGGCTTTCATGTGCATCATCTTTAGAAGAGGCTGGTCTGAACAATGACAGGCTGACCCCCCACCCCTTCAACCTCTGCGCAATGCTGGCAGCACTCAAACATCTATTTCCCAAAGACAACCTCTGGATATGATGCCAAGCACATGCACTCAACTTCTTTGGTAGACCATGTGAAGCCTGTTCTGAGTGGAACCTGTCCTGTTAAACCGCTGTATGGTCTTGGCCACCATGCTGAAGCTCAGTTTCAGGGTCTTGGCAATCTTCTTATAGCCTAGGCCATCTTTATGTAGAGCAACAATTCTTTTTTTCAGATCCTCAGAGAGTTCTTGAGATGCCATGTTGAACTTCCAGTGACCAGTATGAGAGAGTGAGAGCGATAAAACCAAATTTAAGAACAAAATATTACAGCACACACATGCAAAAAGACATTTACCTCCAGCAAGGCTAGTTTAAAACACCTAGACATTTTCAAAAAACATTATCAAAAAATATGGGGATTTGGTCACACCATATTGCTATATGGTGCTAAGCCCACTTACTGCGACAAAGTACCCCATGATTATTGGGTTCTACACTATCCATAGATTGGGAGATCCTGCTTCTCTGAACCATGAGAGCAATACACTCTTCTATATGGGAGAACTTGAGGTCTCCACCCATGACACAAGTGTACACTAACGAGAGGTACTTAATGAGGGAGTGGGGTGCTCCTCACCCAAAAGGATTTTGGTCATAATCCATACAATAGAACCAAAAGCCAAATTTAACACACCTGCTCCCCATTCACACCTGAGACCTTGTAACACTAATGAGTCGAATGACACCGGGGAGGGAAAATGGCTAATTGGGCCCAATTTGGACATTTTCACTTAGGGGTGTACTCACTTTTGTTGCCAGCGGTTTAGACATTAATGGCTGTGTGTTGAGCTATTTTGAAGGGACAGCAAATTTACATTGTTATACAAGCTGTACACTCACTACTTTACATTGTAGCAAAGTGTCATTTCTTCAGTGTTGTCACATGAAAAGATAGAATAAAATATTTACAAAAATGTGATTGTGCAGTCAGAGAGGTCTGCAAACTACAAGTTCTGTTTGTCACTGTGGCAAATGGACTTATGCCGCGTACACACGAGCGGAATGTCCGTCAGAAAAGGTCCAATGGGAGCTTTTCATCATATATTCCGACCGTGTGTATGCCCCATCGGACTTTTTCCGTCGAAATTTCAGACGGACTTAGATAGTGAACATGTTCTAAATTTTTCCAACGGAACTAATTACTATCGGGAAACCCGCTCCTCTGTATGCTGTTCCGACGTACCAAAAACAACGCATGCTCATAAGCAAGTACGAGACGGAAGCTATTGGCTACTGGCTATTGCACTTCCTTTTTCTAGTCCCGTTGCATGTGTTGTACATCACCGCGTTTTTGACAGGCGGACTTTGGTGTGACCATGTGTAGGCAAGACCGCTTGAGCGGAATTCCATCAGAATTCCGTCAGAGAAACCTTCAGAGTTTATTCCGACGGCAAAACCGGTCGTGTGTATGCGACATTATAGTTTTCAAGAGACTATGAGAGTGCTGATAAATGCACTCTAAGTCCATTGACACTTCTGCAGCTCCTTAACAGAAATGCCTTACAAAGGTATAGGTAGAAATCTGTAGGAAGTGTCTACAGGAGCCTGACGAATGTCATTGCACCCACGTTCTACTGATTGTGGGTGCAATGCCTTGCAGGTTCCTTTCCACTAATTGTGCATTTATTACTCTTTTTTTTCATAAAGGTGAACTTGTGCATAATAGCAGCCAATATTGGTATTTTTCTGATAAATGACATTATTATATTTTACACTAACCAGACAGGTTAAGGTAAGGTGTGCTGTCTATCTGCATATGTCACTTATGTCACAAATCCAGGTGTATTCTTCAATTTAACATGGTGGGCATTATGCCTCTGGGCCAGGGTAGTGTTAGATGAACATCATAGTTTTAAAAAACTTTTAAAGCTGAATTCTGGGTATTAAAAAAAGTTACTCTTGAGGTGGATCTCCCCCACACTCTATGGATTAAATGCTCCTGGTTTTCTAGGGGAACATTAAAAAACCTCATCCGTCACTCCTGTAGGCTTCTCCCCAGCTGTACCACTGGCCATCTAAAGCTGCTTCTCTTTGCTACTCCATTGGTCACAGGCACTCCAAAATGATCCCACACAATGCAGGAATAGCAGGCCTGTATTGTAAATGAGGACACAAAAGGATTGCCCACAATTAGTAAACAAGAGAACAACAGCTGCTTGGCTAGAGAGGTATAAGGTAAATAAAACCGTTTCGAGACAGCCCTTCTACAAGAATAACTTTGAATTTGTCCAGGAATTCAGCTTTAGCCAATTCCTCTCCATGGCAATTTTTTCATTTTTTGCTCATGTAACAAAGTCCCGGGTCCCCTAGAGGGCTAATGGTGAAATCCAGAGTCAGGGAGAGCTGACATCCTTCTTGGTAGAGTGGGTTTCAAGGCATGGTGGGTGTAATACAAGCTGAAGTGATGGGCGCCAGACACTTTTTGAATGCAAAGAGATTTATTGTCTCTTGAACAAGAACTGTGGGAGAGAGGGTTAGGGCCAGGACACCCTTAAGTAGATGCAATAATATTTGGCAGACTCTGAGACTTCTATAGGTAGACAGCTATACACTACAGTGGAAAGCCTCCAGCCGGATACCACGTCTCCTATGGTAGGACCGCTGTCTCCTATGGCAACAAATCTTGTAACAGTCACTAACAGTATTTGTACTTTTATTGTTAACACAGATAGTTCTCCTCACACGCTACAGTCTCTCACTGTAGGTCTTCACTCACTAAGCTCCCAGTCTCTCATTAGACTCTCAGACCCAATCTCCACTGGATCCCTTGAGCTCTTCTACTTCTATAACTCAGTATCTTCCTCAAGCGTCTTCCCCGGCTTCCCTGCTGGGTCCATGGCTTGGCACTCACAGATACTCTTCAAGCATCACCCCTGCTGGAACACTCGGTCCCTGGCTTGGCACTCACTGATGCTCCTCAAGCATCACCTTTGCTGCCCTGACCTGGCACTTGCTGAAGTTTTCCCACTTCTTCACCGTCCCCGGCTGGTGAGAAGACTGCTCTGGTACTGGCTCCAGCTCACTCACAGTGGTCTGCGGTAACAACGTGGATGGTCCCTTAGTGGCGACAGCCACACCTCTACCTCCAACCTCAACTGGTTCCCCGTCCGGCTGAAACTTTACTCTCGGTTAGACTCCAATTCTGCAGTCCCAACCCTGCGCTGCTTCTGGATAGGCCTCAGACAGCCTGGCAGCCAGATGTCCCTGGGATAGGCCTCAGGCTTCCAGCCTAGCAGCCCGGGGCACCATAACACACGACCACCCAGACAGCTGTTCAGGTGGCACAGAACCCTGATCACCTGACTCCACCAAAATAAATAGGTGCCCCCAGCAGGCCAAGGGACCAAAGAAAAACCCTGCCCATTGGCTAAGACACCCCATTCATTTATAATCTGTCCTTGCTATGCCCTTCTCTTATCCAATGTGACCAGCTATAATGCCACCTAGTGACAGAAGAGAGAAGTGCAGCAATTACAGAATTAGGGGAAAATCAATTGATATCCTAACAATTGATCAACTATCGCCTGGCAACTAAATTTGATAGCAGCCATTCCTAAACATTAGGGTGCTACACTAACATGTTAAAATCTGCATTTTTGGCCATAAAATTACTTAAATCCTACAGAACACTACAATTTTCAGGAAACAGTGTCCCTGTAGAATAAAAAGATGGTGGTTGCAATTTTTTTGTGTCGCCCGAAATTTTTTAATGTTTTTTTTGTTTATCAAATCTAAATTTTTAAGGGGAAAATGGTGAAAACAATTATGATATTGAAAATGATCAATATGCCTTTACACCTAATCAGCTTAGAGTAAGCTGGAAATGATGGCCCTAGAATTATTGCTCTGCATATACAATGAAGAATGTTTAATTTAAAAATGGTGCTTGCCAACTATGAGAAGATATTGCTAATCTTGGAAATTATTTTTTTTTTTTTGTATATCAATGATTTTAAAAGTAAAAATAAAATGATGTATAATTTTTATGATAGATTAGCGTCATCTCATTTTTACCAGTAAAGTCCGCATTTCTTCTCTTTGGATGCATGTTGACATTTTTGAATTGGTACAGTGGTAGTTTCCTTTATGGGTTCCTACAATGAATGCTATCATTACAGATATTAACTCTATACAGTCATCAGAATACAGTACATTTTGTTATAGTGGGCCTTTAAGTGTAGGGCTAAACAGCATTTAAAATAAATTTCAGTGAAGACGACGTTTCGCAAAGTCTTGGATATAAAAGAATAGGAAAGGAACTCTTTGCTCCTTGAGTCTCCCTCAAGTACAGAGGACCTCTATACCTATTTCACTAAAGATCTTGGAAATTCTTATTCCTAATTTGTCCCTCTACAAGTGGGAAATTAAAGGAAATACAACTTTTGAGCACATACTCAAGGATAGAACCCTTAAACCTTTTGTGCATCTCCAAAATATCCCGGCCACAGATCACTACCTATACCTCCAATTATCTAATTTTCTGAACTCTCTTGCCTCTCCTGAAATAGTTGTATACGAACAAGGTTGGTAATAATTTCTAAACCCTCAGTTAAAGGAATCTCCCTATTTTCTAACCTCTTACAAAGTAAATACATATTGCACAAATCCACCCCATACTTGAACTGGTAAACAGATCTAGGGAAATCCTTCACCATCAACCAATGGCAATCAGCTTTTTAAATCTATCTACCAGGCCTCCAAATGCGCTAATCATTGCTAACTGTACCACAAAATTGCCCTATGATGGTACCTTACCCTATATAGAATTTCTAATTACCTTATGTCAAAATCTCCATTATGCTGGAGAGGCTGCCAAATGGTGGGACAGCTCATGCACATCTTTTGGTCATATAAACACCTAACCAGTTTCTGGAACAAATTATTCTGCACGATTTCTGAGATCACTGGGATCATCACCTCACCCTCTCCAGCTTTGGCGATTCTTAACATAGGTATAGATCCCCCCCCCCCCCGAGTGTTGCAGAATTGAACATCTTGCTAGCTGCTCAGATGTTAATTACTAGAAGATGAAAATCTTACTTATCCCTAATGCATCAGAAGTGATTGATAGGGTAAAGCAACATTTTACTTTTGAAAGCCTACTGGCATACAGACACAGTAATAAAGGTCTCTTTGACCGTCAATGGACCTTGTGGGCCAAAAACCGTTAATCATCAAAACTGTTAATAGTTGAATATGCATCGTATGATATGTTAAGTATCTTCTTGCTCTTTGCCTACTGCACCTGGCCAGACCACATTTTGCTACAGACATAATGTTTCAGTGTTCTGCTGTTCCACTATTTTATTATCCTACTCTTTAATTGCTTTATTGTTTTTGTGTTTTCATTTCTGTTTTATCCTCTTGGCGTTCCTCACCTGGACTGTTGTTTATATCCTATGCAACATGTACCACATACCTGAGTATATAGGAACCAATTTCCGGTTCCTTAAAGTTGGTTGTCTTGTTCACCGCCTTGGGGTACTAAATACTCATTCTTTTGTTGTACCGTATGATACTACACTTATTCTTCAATAAAAATGAATGAAACAAAAAAAAAAGAATAAGAAAGGGTCTGTAACCAAGGAGAGGGTAAGTTGGGTGGTGAGACTGTATCAAAAGAATGTCTGGGAACTAACAAGGGCATATTTGGGAAGCACAGATGTGTAAGAGCTTAGTAGGTTGGATTCTGACCAGAGTAAAGCTGGCTATACCCTAGTATATTTCCAAATGGAAATTTATATAAAAACTCATACAAAAGCTTGTACAAAAATTCTCAACACACAACGGCTTGAGGAATATCATTCAAAAGTTTTGTTTGCTTTCAATATTCAATTTTGGAATGAATGATCTTCACTGAATGGAAGCCACACATACTGGTATAAATTTGTTTGTTTGAGAAAAGGATTTTGCTCAAATGTCAATTTGACCCCTTCTAACCATTAGAAAATTGAACAAATAGTTCTTAAAAGTTTGACCTAAATTCTACTAGTGTATAGCCAGCGTTGCTCCAAAACACGGGCTTACCCAAGGCAATGGTCTTGTTAGTTTGCTTTTTAATTGCATCTAACAAATTACAGTTCTGTTTTATCATGCAAAATATCAATTTAGAATCCTTAGTAGGACTAGATAGATAAATCACTCTGTTTTATATTTTTTGTAATTGCAGAAAAGATACATTGAGCCCATAAATTAGAAATTTTAAACTCTCCTTTTTAAAACAATTGCTGACTTACCTTCTTACAGCACCTTAGGATAGAGATAGGAGTTCTAGAATTGCATTCCATTGAAAGGACAGCATCTTTGTGGGTCCTGGAGACAAATACCAATTTTGTCCCTATATTAATGCATCTCAGATGTTGACAGCTTGCATGTCTTTAAAATATGCAGTGTGTTTCAATATTTACATTCCTACGTGTTTTCAGAATTAATTAGATGCATGAGGATGAACATCAAAAGAAATAGCAACTTATTTTGTAGCAATATTAATATCTTATTAATATCTTAGTATCATATTTACAATATTATGTGTTTTTCTCAGAATAGATGGGCACGAGTGTAAACATTTTTCAATTTTAGCTCTACTCATCTGTAAGGTGTGCCAGTAAATTGTAAATTTCTCAGGTGTTACTCCTATTTATACTGGTAGATGTGGCTGGGGAACGTACTGAGTAATTATCATAATTCTGTTTCTATCCTCAGAGTCTACAAATGATACAAATGATATTAGCTTTTGTGCATGATGCTAATTAATGTCTAACAAAATCAGCATCAATGCCTTATATGTACACTTTAGTTTTATTACACAGTACTTAAATATCACCAAAGAATTGTGGGGAAACTTAGATAATAAAAAAATTAAAGATAGATAATTATATATACACACAGTATCTCACAAAAGTGAGTACACCCCTCACATTTTTGTAAATATTTTATTATATCTTTATATATATGTGACAACACTGAAGAACTGACACTTTGCTACAATGTAAAGTAGCGAGTGTACAGCTTGTATAACAGTGTAAATTTGCTGTCCCCTCAAAATAACTCAACACACAGCCATTAATGTCTAAACCGCTGGCAACAAAAGTGAGTACACCCCTAAGGGAAAATGTCCAAATTGGGCCCAATTAGCCATTTTCCCCTTCCCGGTGTCATGTGACTCATTAGTGTTACAAGGTCTCAGGTGTGAATGGGGAGCAGGTGTGTTAAATTTGGTGTTATCACTCTCACTCTCTCATACTGGTCACTGGAAGTTCAACATGGCACCTCATGGCAAAGAACTCTCTGAGGATCTGAAAAAAAGAATTGTTGCTTTACATAAAGATGGCCTAGGCTATAAGAAGATTGGTAAGACCCTGAAACTGAGCTGCAGCACGGTGGCCAAGACCATACATCGGTTTAAGAGGACAGGTTCCACTCAGAACAGGCCTCGCCATGGTTGACCAAAGAAGTTGAGTGCACGTGCTCAGCAGTTTTGCCAACCTACCAGATTGAAATTTACTGGCACGACACCCAAAATTTACTGGCACAGCCAAGTGTTTACTGGCATTTCACAAAAGTTACAAAAGTACATTTTTAGGTGCAAATTTCAGTATTTAGGCTACAAACAAGTACGCTAGGCAAATAGCAATGTGATTTAAGGTAGATATTAAGGTATAAAAACATATTTTTGTTATTTTCGATATAATAAGGGCGGATTATTTAGTCCAATCACCTCCTGCATCCATCACCTGTCACAAAAAGGAAAATGAAAAATATATACACACCCAGGGGTTATCTCCTCATATCCGATTTATTGAAAAAATGAACAGCACCACAATACACAGCTCTCCATCGTGAACCTAACCTCCCCCACATATATCCACCACACCCCATAAATGAACCATCCCTCCCTCAATTTACAAAAAGCACAATCCCAAAAAAAAAACCCTCCTT
This sequence comes from Aquarana catesbeiana, assembly GCF_042186555.1. NCBI lineage: Eukaryota > Metazoa > Chordata > Amphibia > Anura > Ranidae > Aquarana > Aquarana catesbeiana. Next base: position 690,863,490 of record NC_133326.1, on the reverse strand, counting down.
CCCCTCCACATGATGGGACCACTATAAAACCTCTCCCTTGGAGCAGGAACCAGTAGACTGTATAGAACACCCCCCAAGGTGGTACCCCTGATAATAGCACCTGTATCCAAGACCCTACCCAAGGATTGATCTAGAACGGAATGCTCCCAGAAGCCTAAAAGGAAAACTCTGCACCTTATAGCCACAATGGGCGAATACAGTGATCTTATCCGTGACAGGAAATTCTGGGAGACAATCTGACTGGTGAGTGGTACTGGCTAGTGGCTACCTCTGTTGGAATGCCTCCTATATGTGTCACAGAACCTAATCCCAACTGTGTGGGTATGTGGAAGTCCCAGTGAGCCTGTCTGGATGACCGCTGCAGGGGATATAAAGATAGACAAGTTGCTGGATGATAAGGGAAGTCCCTCATTCAAATGAAAAGGCACTGCTGAGCATGCCACTCCAGAACACCCAGGGGTTGATCAGAAGGAGACTGTTCCCACAATATGGATGCAACCAATCAATGTCACATAAAAGCATGGATAATTACATCCGATCCAGCCAGTATAAAAGTGAGGTGTGGTGGGTATATGTGGGGGAGGTTAGGTTCACGATGTAGAGCTGTGTATTGTGGTGCTGTTCAATTTTTCAATAATTTAGAGGAGATAACCCCTGGGTGTGCATATATTTTTCATTTTCTTTTTTGTGACAGTTTGGTTTTTGTGAACACACCCTACCATTATTTATGGAGGTACCCTCTTGTTCTTTACTATACTGGGCTCCCAGTTTGCATTTTTCTTTTTCCTTTATATGCCTCTATCACCTGTCACCATCACCCCCTGCCTCCAAAACCCCCTGCCACCAACACCCCCTGCCTCCATCCCCCCCTGCGGCCTGCCACCATCACCTGCTGTCACCGTCCGCTGGGCTATGGGCTGTCATTCCATACCCGACTCCCCGTGGACTCTGGAATCTGGATTGCCTGCCACCAACACCCCCCTGCCCCCATCACCCCCTGCCACCATCACCCCCTGCCTCCTTCAACCCCTGCTTCCATTCCCCTCTGCCACGATCACCCCCTGCCTAGATCCCCCTCTGCCACCATCAACCCCTGCTTCCATCCCCCTCTGCCACCATCAACCCCTGCTTCCATCACCCCCTGCTTCCATCACCCCCTGCCTCCATCATCCCCTGCCTCCATCCATCCCCCTGCCTCCATCAATCCCCCTGCCTCCATCCATCCCCCTCTGCCACCAACACCCCCTGCCTCCATCACCCCCTGCCTCCATCACCCGGCCCCTGCGGCCTGCCACCATCACCTGCTGTCACCATCGGCTGGGCTATGGGTTGTCACTCTGTCCCCGACTCCCCGTGGACTCTGGAATCTGTATTGCCTGTCACCAACACCCCCTGCCACCATCCCCCTCTGCTACCATCACCCTCCCCCTCTGCCACCATCACCCCCTGCCACCATCCCCCTCCCCCTCTGCCTCCATCCCCCTCTGCCACCAACACCTCCTGCCTCCATCACCCCCTGCCACCAACATGCGCAGTTCCAAGCCGGACCGGTCACGGCTATTTTTTACTGGCACTTTCCCGCTATCACGGGCATTTACGGGCGGGGAAATAAGTGCCTGTTTTTACGGGCTGCCCGTAAAATTACGGGCGGTTGGCAACACTGGTGCTCAGCGTCATATCCAGAGGTTGTCTTTGGGAAATAGATGTATGAGTGCTGCCAGCAGTGCTGCAGAGGTTGAAGGGGCGGGGGGGTCAGCCTGTCAGTGCTAGACCATATGCGCACACTGCATCAAATTGGTCTGCATGGCAGTCATCCCAGAAGGAAGCCTCTTCTAAAGATGATGTACAAGAAAGCCCACAAACAGTTTGCTGAAGACAAGCAGACTAAGGACATGGATTACTGGAACCATGTCCTGTGGTCTGATGAGACCAGGATAAACTTATTTGGTTCAGATGGTGTCAAGTGTGTGTGGCGGCAACCAGGTGAGGAGTACAAAGACAAGTGTGTCTTCCCTACAGTCAAGTATGATGGCAGGAGTGTCATGGTTTGGGGCTGCTTGAGTACCACCAGCATTGAAGAGCTACAGTTCATTAAAGGAACCATGAATGCCAACATGTACTGTGACATACTGAAGCAGAGCACGATCCCCTCCCTTCGAAAACTGGGCCGCAGGGCAGTATTCTAACATGATAACGACCCCAAACACACTTCCAAGATGACCACTGCCTTGCTAAAGAAGCTGAGGGTAAAGGAGATGGACTGGCCAAGCATGTCTCCAGACCTAAACCCTATTGAACATCTGTGGGGCATCCTCAAATGGAAGGTGAAGGAGCGCAAAGTTTCTAACATCCACCAGCTCTGTGTTGTCATCCTGGAGGAGTGGAAAAGGACTCCAGTGGCAATCTGTGACGCTCTGGTAAACTACATGCCCAAGAGGGTTAAGGCAGTGTTGGAAAATAATGGTGGACACACAAAATATTGACACTTTGGGCCCAATTTGGACATTTTCACTTAGGGGTGTACTCACTTTTGTTGCCAGCAGTTTAGACATTAATGGCTGTGTGTTGAGTTATTTTGAGGTGACAGCAAGTTTACACTGTTATACAAGCTGTACACTCACTACTTTACATTGTAGCAAAGTGCCATTTCTTCAGTGTTGTCACATGAAAAGATATAATAAAATATTTACAAAAATGTGAGGGGTGTACTCACTTTTGTGAGATACTGTATATATATATATATATATATATATATATATATATATACAATGTTTAGCATAAATGAGTACACCCCTTTTAAAAAATAAGATTTTAATCAATATCTCAATGACCACAAGAACAATTTCCAACATTTTGACAAAACTAAGTTTTATAGAACATTGGTTTAGCTCATTACATAAAGGTAAGATTAATAATATAACTTAGATTATAAAATCTTCAGTTTTACTCAAATCAGTTGATGCAAAAATGAATACACCCACAACAAAAAATACTACATCTAGTAATTTGTATGACCTCCATGTCTTCTAGATATGGAATGAACAATTTGGCGACATATTGCAACATTATTCTTTTTCCATTCTTCAAGAGCGACCTCTTTTAGAACCTGGATGCTGGATGGAGAGTGATGCTCAACTTGTCTCTTCAGAATTGCCCATAGGTGTTCCCCGATTGGGTTCAGATCAGTAGACATACTTGGCCACTGAATCACTTTCACCCTGTTCTTCAGAAATGCAACAGTGGCCTTAGATGTGTGTTTTGGATCATTGTCATGTTGGAAAAGTGCACAATGACCAAGGGCACAGAGTGATGGTAGCATCTTCTCTTTTAATATAGAGCAGTACATCTGTGAATTCATGATACCATCAATGAAATGCAGCTCCTCCACACCAGCAGCACTCATGCAGTCCCACAGAAGGACACTGCCACCACCATGTTTTACTGTAGGCACCATGCATTTGTCTTTGTACTCCTCACCTTTGCGATGACATACAGTTTTGAAACCATCTTGGTCTCATGACTCCAGAGGACAGTCCCAGTAGTCTCCTTCTTTTTCAGCATGGGCCCTGGCAAATTCTAGGTGGGGTTTTTTGTGTGCATGGGCTTTAGGAGACGCATCCTTCGTGGATGACACCCATCTATGCCATTCCTCTGTAGTTTACTCCATATTGCGTCACGGGAAACAATCACCCCAGGTTTTACTTCCTCTTTAAATATTGCTGACTTGGGCTATGCTGCCATCTTCAGGTGAATGAACACTGGCTAAAGCAGAAATTCCAGGCATAACCCTTTCCAGCTTTAAGCCTCACTTTTATGCTAGTGCCTGAAAGATGGCATGCTTCCCAGTGTTTATATGTGCAGTGAATCTTTTTTTTTTTTGGGCAATTTGCACTGGGGTGACATACAGCAGTGGTGGTGTGATAAGGGGGCGACTCAGCGCAGTGCACAAAAGCAGTTGGTCGGTGAAAGTTTTTCCATACCCTTAAAGTTTGGGTAAATCGTGTGCTTTGTTGCAGAAATAAGATCTGCAAGATTCTGCCATTTGGCCAATCTTGGAACACCATCTTAGAGACTTGAGTTTTCTCAGAGGATGCCATAAGGTGGGTTTAATGGGTGGGCACCATGTCTTTCCACAGCAGAATTATAAATTTTGGTTGGAGAAACTTCGCAGGAACAACCAAATTGAGAGCCCCCCCTTTTTTTTAATTATTCATTTATTTTATTCCTGGTCTGTATGTGAGTTTGGCTACATACTTTTGGAACAACTGAACCATTGGTTATACACTCGCTGGCCACTTTATTCGGTACACCTTGCTAGTACCACCCCCCAGACGACGTCTATGAAGACGAAACGCGTCGGTTAGGACCCCACTGTCGCCACTTTTATTACAGCGCTGTTTTTTAATGGATTTGCATGTGAATGTATACCCATTTTAATAAAATTTTCAGTTTTATAAGGATTTACACTATTTGGCCTTTCTCTTCTTTTTCTGTTCACCACTACTACCATTCGGTTTTTAACATCGTTCCGAGGGATCCAGTATACGTGTCGGTTTTTCCACACTCCTTGGCTCGGGCATCCGTTTGGTAGACATAGCAACGTGAGAACCATTTCATCGCTCCTCCCGGTCGTCTTCAGACACTCACCACCTAAGCCTATCTGACCCCTCTTGGCGTATGCCCTGGCGGGTCCATCCAATCCGGTAAGCCTCTTCATTGTTGGTGGTGTTGTGTACATTTTCACTCCAGATGATGTATGAATTTGAAGTGTCTAGCCCCTGAAGATTTTCTTCGTCCCATTCCTCAAGAAGCCTCTTCTTTGTCAGCTCCATTTTGAACTGTCAGTTTAATGTTCACGACATTGGACTTTTCTATATAATTTTACAGCGCTACACTTATTTTTGTATTTTATTGTTATTACCTTTGTTGGTTGTGTTAGCTGCTTACTTTGTACTTTGGCAGCGCAGAATTATTTTTGTCTATATCCCCACAGGAGAATTATAAATTTTGGTTGGAGAAACTTCGCAGGAACAACCAAATTGAGAGCCCCCCCCTTTTTTTTAATTATTAATTTATTTTATTCCTGGTCTGTATGTGAGTTTGGCTACATACTTTTGGAACAACTGAACCATTGGTTATACACTCGCTGGCCACTTTATTCGGTACACCTTGCTAGTACCAGGTTGGACCCACTTTTGCCTACAGAACTGCCTTCATTCTTCAAGGCATAGATTCAACAAAGTGTTGCAAACATTCCTCAGAGATTTGGGTCCATATTGACATGATGGCATCACGTAGTTGCTGCAGATCCATCCCAATGGTGCTCTATTGGATTGAGATCTGGTGAGTGTGGAGGCCATTGGAGGACAGTGAACTCATTGTCCTTATCAAGAAACCAGTGATGAGATGATTTGAGTTTTGTGACATGGTGAATTATCCTGCTGGAAGGAACCATCAGAAGATGGGTGCACTGGTATTATAAAGGAATAGACATGGTCTGCAACAATACTCAGGTGGCGTTTAAACCATGGTCAATTGGTACTAAGGGGCCCAAAGTGTGCCAAAAACATCCCTCACACCATTACACCACCACCACCAGCCTGAACCGTTAATACAAGGCAGGATGGATCCATGCTTTCATGTCTACACCAAATTCTGATCCTACCATCTGGATGATGCTGTTATTGAGAGTCATCAGACCAGGCAACATTTTTCCAATCATCTATCTTTCAATTTTGGTGGCCCTGTGCGAATTGCCTCAGTTTCCTGTTCTTAGCTACCCGGAGTGGCACCCGCTGTGGTCTTCTGCTGCTTTAGCCCATTTGCTTCAAGGTTCAATTTGTTGTGCGTTCAGAGATGGTATTCTGCATACCTTGGTTGTAACGAGAGGTTATTTGAGTTAATGTTGTCTTTCGATCATCTCGAACCAGTCTACCCATTCTCCTCTGACATCAACAAGTCATCTTCGTTCACACAACTGCTGCTCACTAGATATTTTTGTCTTTTTCGGAACATTCTCTAAGGTGGTTGTGCGTGAACATCCCAGTAGATCAGCAGTTTTTGAAATACTCTGACCTGCCCGTTTGCCACCAACAACTATGCCATGTTCAAAGTTACTTTAACCCCCTTACTTCCCCATTCTGTGTGGTGTTGTTTGATAACAATTGTTGGTTTTAATAGTTCACTGTTTATCAAATCATAATTTTAACTATATATATAACATTTTCCTTAGCCAAGATTATTTTTGCTTTAATCCAGTTTACATCATTATGCCACATGTTTGAGCTGGTCCCTATATAGAAACTATCCGAATCAGCATTTCCACAGCACTAGCTTTAGACCCTGCTGGACTGAGTGATTGCAAGTCTAGGCTTGGAATGTTACATTCAGGCACTTGGCTCTGCATTGTGGTGCCCTTCAGGCCTGAAAGTGCGGTTTGCTGTGTAGCACCTTCCAAATCCAGAGCCATGGTAAAGCTCTAGGTGTAACTCTGCTTGCTTTGTGAGGGGGCTGCGTGGGCTAAGCATGGGGAGCTACTTTTGTTACTAGGATCACTGGGCGGCATTTGAAATCTCTGCTTTCTTATAGATTGCTGCAGAAGAGATTTGCACAGAGATACCTGGAGCTGTCACCAACTGGATGGAGCGCAATGTATGCTCCAAGCTCTTTTCTGCCATTCGGTTTTTGGGAAGATAATTCCTGCTGCTGCTCTGTTTTCCTCTGCAGAATCTTCATTGGGTCTGCCTGCAGCTTTAGTGGTATTCTGTTGTGGAACAAGTCTGTCTAGTCCCTGCACAACAATTTTCCTGGCAATGGAGACCAGGTTGTCCCTAGTCTTGTTGCTTAGGACTCCTGCTCTGCATTTAGGGGGAATTTTTTCTCTCTGTTCTCACCAAAGATTCTGACAACGGATACCAGCCTGCCGGGCAAGAGAGAAGTCCTTGACACCTTATTGGTGAAGGGGACTTCAAAGCTGGAGAAATATAGGCTTCTGATCAATAGCCTAGAACGTTAGAGGATTTGGCTGTTCCTAAAGTGCTGGACAACCTGAGCATCATATGCTCAGAATTCAGCTGGACAATGCCACAGCAGTGGTGTTTATTGGCCTTCAGGGTAGTCTCTGGAAAAAGAGGCAATATGGGTCATGTTCTAGGCAGAATTACTGGTTCCAGCTTTGAACAAACAAATGGCCCCTGCCCCCACCTATAACTGGCCTTCACAGCAAGCAGCACATGGAAGGGCTATCACATGAAAGACAAAAACAGAACATTCCATTGTTCAACTCACTAACCAGTCTGCTAACTGACCAAATTAACCTGTCCAACAGTCTGCATTAGAAAACAGGGGTTTAGTTAGCACGCATTTGCAAACGCATGCATAAGCTGCAAGGCCTCTTCACGGCACCCTGTGTATGCTTGCAGTCCTAACCCTACTGAATTTATAAGCGTCTCCACAATGGAAGAACATGCATTAAATGGATAGATGAGGGGCAGGTGGACCTGGAGGCAGCCCAATCCCCCTTAAAGGAACAGGAGCACACTGGACACCCAGCAAGAGCACAATGGCAGCAAAGGTGTACAGTGTGTCCCCAGACCAAATTTACACCAATAACAAACAAATGGCCCCTGCCCCCACCTATAACTGGCCTTCACAGCAAGGAGCACATGGAAGGGCTATCACATGAAAGACAAAAACCGAACATTCCATAGCTCAACTCACCAATCAGTCTGCCAATTGACCAAATTAACCTGTCCAACAATCTGCGTTAAAAATGGTGGTTTAGTTAGCACGCATTTGCAAACGCATGCATAGGCTGCAAGGCCTCTTCACGGCACCCTGTGTATGCTTGCAGTCCTAACCCTACTGAATTTATAAGCGTCTCCACAATGGAAGAACATGCATTAAATGGATAGATGAGGGGCAGGTGGACCTGGAGGCAGCCCAATCCCCCTTAAAGGAACAGGAGCACACTGGACACCCAGCAAGAGCACAATGGCAGCAAAGGTGTACAGTGTGTCCCCAGACCAAATTTACACCAATAACAAACAAATGGCCCCTGCCCCCACCTATAACTGGCCTTCACAGCAAGGAGCACATGGAAGGGCTATCACATGAAAGACAAAAACCGAACATTCCATAGCTCAACTCACCAATCAGTCTGCCAATTGACCAAATTAACCTGTCCAACAATCTGCGTTAAAAATGGTGGTTTAGTTAGCACGCATTTGCAAACGCATGCATAGGCTGCAAGGCCTCTTCACGGCACCCTGTGTATGCTTGCAGTCCTAACGCTACTGAATTTATAAGCGTCTCCACAATGGAAGCACAGGCACTAAATGGATAGATGAGGGGCAGGTGGGCCTGGAGGCAGCCCAATCCCCCTTAAAGGAACAGGAGCACACTGGACACGCAGCAAGAGCACAATGGCAGCAAAAGTGTACAGTGTGTCCCCGGACCAAATTTACACCAGTAAACAAATGGCCCCTGCCCCCACCTATAACTGGCCTTCACAGGAGGAGCACATGGAAGGGATATCACATGAGGGACAAAAACAGCACATTCCATAGCTCAACTCACCAACCAGTCTGCCAATTGACCAAATTAACCTGTCCAACAGTCTGCGTTACAAAACAGGGGTTTAGTTAGCACGCATTTGCAAACGCATGCATAAGCTGCAAAGCCTCTTCATGACACCCTGTGTATGCTTGCAGTCCTAACGCTACTGAATTTATAAGTGTCTCCACAATGGAAGCACATGCATTAAATGGATAGATGAGATAGATGATCTGTCTCCCCTTCCTCCCTCAGGTTAGGGGGCCTATAGCATACTCCCAGTATTATTTTCCCCTTAGCTTCATCCCTTTGGAGCTCCACCCATAAGGATTCCACCTCCTCCCTAGCTCCCTTAGTGATGTTATCTCTCACATTCACTTGTACATTATTTTTGATATATAGGCATACCCCTCCCCCTTTTTTACCCTTTCTATCCCTGCGAAGGGTATACCCTTGAATGTTTGCCAGCCAATCATGAGAGCTGTTCAACCAGGTCTCTGAAATTCCCACAAAATCCAAATCCTTCTCTTACAACAGTATCTCTAGTTCACCCATCTTGTCCGCCAGGCTCCTGGCATTGGTGAACATGCCACATAGTTTAGACCGGTCGCATATTATCCTCTTATTGGGAGTTCCGAGATTGCAACTAGGACAACTAGGACTACTATACTTACCATGGGTTTATGTGCTTTGGTCAACCTACCACTAATGCCCCCAATACTACCCTCTTAAATATGTTCCGCGCTGACTATTTCTAACTCTGGACCCTCCCCCTCATCGCCTATTATAACCACTTCAGCCCCGGAGCATTTGGCTGGCCAAAGACCAGAGCACTTTTTGCGATTCAGCACTGTGTCTCTTTAACTGATAATTGCGCAGTCGTGCGACGTGGCTCCCAAACAAAATTGACGTCCTTTTTTCCTCACAAATAGCGCTTTCTTTTGGTGGTATTTGATCACCTCTGCTGTTTTTATTTTTTGCGCGATAAACAAAAAAAGAGTGGCAATTTTGAAAAGAACGCATTATTTTTTACTTTTTGCTATAATAAATATTCCCAAAAAATATATAAAAAAACATTTTTATTTTCCTCAGTTTAGGTCGATACGTATTCTTCTACATATTTTTGGTAAAAAAAAAATCACAATAAGCGTATATTGATTGGTTTGCACAAAAGTTATAGCGTCTACAAAATAGGGGATAGATTTATGGCATTTTTATTAATAATTTTTTTTTACTAGTAATGGCGGCGATTTTATCATGACTGCGACATTATGGCAGACACATCGGACACTTTTGGCGATCAGTGCGATTAAAAATGCACTGATTACTGTGTAAATGTGACTGGCAGTGAAGGGGTTAACCAGGAGGGAGCACTGCAGGGGTTAAGTGTGTCCTAGGGAGTGATTCTAACGTTGGGGGTTGGGCTGTGTGTGACACGACACTGATCACCGCTCCCGATTACAGGGAGGGGTGATCAGTGTCCTGTCACTAGGCAGAACGGGGAAATGTTTGTTTACATTAGCATTTCCCCGTTCTTCCTCTCCGTGAGACGATCGCGGGTATCCCCGCGAACATCGAGTCCGTGGGACCCGCGGTCGGACTCACGGAGCTCGTGGCGGGCACACGCGAGCGCCTGCTATCCAGGCTTTGTGAGATCACGTACGATAACGTGATTTTGCGCAGCGGAGCCAACCTGCCGCAGTAAGACCGGTCCGCAAGCGGTAAAAACCCCACTAACTTTTTGGCCATCTTCATTCCCAGCTGATCTGCACCCTCCTCATTTAGGTGCAGTCCGTCCCTTCTATAGTACCGGCTATCGACTGAGAAGTCGGACCATTCTCATGTTTATTTTGTTTGTATTGGTATGACACAGAAAAATAGAGAAACATGAAGCCAAATCTGACACATTCCACGCAAAACTCCAAAAATGGACTGGACAAAATTTTTGGCACCTTCTCAAAATTGTAAGAAATAATTGCATTCCAAGTTTGTGATGCTCCTGTAATTTGTAATTAAACTCACCTGTATCAATTAACAGGTGCTGACAATATAGAAATCACACAGTTAAAATGGTGAAAAATTGACTCAACTTTTTGGTTGTATCTCTGTGTTCCATACGGAGCATGGAGAAGAGAGCAGCAAAGAATTGTCAGGATTTCAGAAAAATTTTGGAAAAGCAAGGACAATCTCAAGGTTACATGTCCATCTCCAGAGATCCTAATGTTTCTGTGTCCACTGTGTGCAACATTGTCAAGAAGTTTACAGCCCTTGGCACTGTAGCTAATATCGCTGGATGTGAACAAAAGAGAAAAATTGACCAAAGATTGCAGCGAAGAATTGTTCGAATAGTGGATAAAGAACCTCAATCAATTTCCAGACAAAGTGACTTTCAGGCATCGGGTACAACTGTGTCAGCTCACACTATACGTCGCCATCTGAATGAAAAAGGACAGTATAGTAGGAAACCCAGGAGCACCTCACTGCTGACACAAACATAAAAAAGACAGATTTTTGTTAAACTCCACTTACCTGAGGAAGCCAAAATTTATTTTGGGAGAATGTGCTAGGGACAGGTGAAACAAAATTACAGCTTTTTGATGAAGCCCATTGTTATACTGTTTTCAGAAAAAGAAATGAGACCTTTAACCACTTAAGCCCCAGACCATTTGGCTGCCCGAAGACCAGAGCACTTTTTGCGATTCGGCACTGCGTCGCTTTAACTGACGATTGCGCGGTCGAGGGTCACGCTGACGAAGTCCTGTTGGGACGTAACGTCGCGTACAGGGGAGGAGCTTGCTGCACGGACGTCACCCGCTGCCATCTCTAGGTGCTATGCGTTAGATCCACGGATCGTGCTGTTTTATCTCATTTGGTTATCTTTTGCGCTAATAAGCGCCAGATTTTATATGCCCCTTTTTATTTTTCAATAAATTTTATGGAGTACACTTAGAGCGTGTCCTTCTATCTTTTCATACTCTATTGAGACGGTTGTTTTATCACTCCACATACCATTGCCGATTTGGAGGCTTATACTGCTGAACTTCACGACTGTATTGGAGTCCTACCCTGCTGGATCGAGGACCTTTCAAGTCGTGCTGGAACTTACCACCATCCCTGTGGGGATGCATGCGTTTATGACCTTCTGTAATACGGAGGTCCACCTCATCTGGTAAGCGCAATTTGGCTTATGTGGTGGAGGATATTGTCACTTCTTCATTAGTGGAAGAATTCATTCACTTTCCTTCACGAGGGATCTTGCCTTTCTCCATCTGTCTGGATGTAGGAGCCCCTATCCATTTGGACTGGACTTTTATCTCCTGTCCCCTGCATGTGCCGATGTCATCGGCACATGCACACTAAAGCTAACTGAAGCAACCGGCAGCTCCCGCACGCATGCGTGGGAGTGACGTCATCGCGGCTCAGGCCAATCAGTGCAATACCCGGAAGTAACCCCCGGGAGAGATGTCGCCGGCTGGAGGGGGGTACCGCTGCGTGGGCTTCGATCTGAGGTAAGTAATTCATAATGAGTTAGTATGCTATGCATACTAGCTCATTATGCCTTTGTCTTGCAGGGTTTTTTTATTTATTTTTTATAGGGTTTACAACTATTTTAAAAAAGCACCTAGAAATGGCTTGGAGCACCTGTGGATAGATCTCAAAACAAAACTTTGGTTTAAAGTAACCCTTCTAATATGAAAGACCTGGAGCAGTTGGCGAATGAAGAGTGGTCCAGAATTCCTGTAGAGAGGTGTAATGCCATGTACACATGACCAGACTTTTCGACAGCAAAGGTTCGACGGAACGAATCCGCCGGACAATTCGATCGTGTGTGGGCTTCATCGGACCTTTGCTGTCAAAAAATCAGACGGACTTTAGAAATAGAATATGTTTCAAATCTTTCTGACGGACTCGAGTCCGGTCGAAAAATCCGTTCGTCTGTATGCTAGTCTGACGGACGAAAAACGATGCAAGGGCAGCTATTGGCTACTGGCTATGAACTTTCTTATTCTAGTCCGGTCGTACGTCATCACGTTTGAATCAGTCGGACTTTGGTGTGATCGCGTGTAGGCAAGTCCGTTTCATCGGAACTTCATCGGAACTCCGCCAAAAGTCCATAGAAAAGTCCTTCCGAGTTCAGCCATTGAAAAGTCCGCTCGTGTGTACAAGGCATTAGAAACTCATTGATGGTTACAGGAAGCGATTGATTTCATAAAATTTTTTTCCAAGGGGTGTGCTACCAAATTATTAAATTGAGGGTGTCAATAATTTTGTCCAGTCCATTTTTGGTGTTTTGCTTGAAATGTGTCAGATTTAGCTTTCGTTTTTCCACTTTGTGTCATACCAATACAAAGAAAAGAAAACATGAGAATGCCTAAATATTTGTAATTGCAACAATTATCTGGGCGAAGTGGTGCATTATCTGACAAATGCAGGAGTGTCAATTTTTTTGGCTGTACAGTATCTCACAAAAGTGAGTACAGCCCTCACATTTTTGTAAATATTTTATTTTATCATGTGACAACACCGAAGAAATGACACTTTGCTACAATGTAAAGTAGTGAGTGTACAGCTTGTATAACAGTGTAAATTTGCTGTCCCCTCAAAATAACTCAACACACAGCCATTAATGTCTAAACCGCTGACAACAAAAGTGAGTACACCCCTAAGTGAAAATGTCCAAATTGGGCCCAGTTAGACATTTTCCGTCTCCGGTGTCATGTGACTCGTTAGTGTTACAAGGTCTCCGGTGTGAATGGGGAGCAGGTGTGTTAAATTTGGTGTTATCGCTCTCACTCTCTCATACTGGTCACTGGGAGTTCAACATGGCACCTCATGACAAAGAACTCTCCGAGGATCTGAAAAAAAGAATTGTAGCTCTACATAAAGATGGCCTAGGCTATAAGAAGATTGCCAAGACCCTGACACTAAGCTGCAGCATGGTGGCCAAGACCATACAGCGGTTTATCAAGACAGGTTCCACTCAGAACAGGCCTCGCCATGGTCCACCAAAGAAGTTGAGTGCACGTGTTCAGTGTCATATCCAGAGGTTGTCTTTGGGAAATAGACACATGAGTGCTGCCAGCATTGCTTCAGAGTTTTAAGGGGTGAGAGGGGTCAACCTGTCTTCTAAAGATGATGCACAAGAAGGCCCACAAACAGTTTGCTGAAGACAAGCAGACTAAGGACATGGATTACTGGAACCATGTCCTGTAGTCTGATGAGACCAAGATAAACTTATTTGGTTCAGATGGTGTCAAGCGTGTGTGGAGGCAACCAAGTGAGGACTGGAGTACAAAGACAAGTGTGCCTTGCCTACAGTCAAGCATGGTGATGGGAGTGTCAGGGTCCGGGGCTGCATGAGTGCTGCTGGCACTGGGGAGCTACAGTTCATTGAGGGAACCATGAATGCCAACATGTACTGTGACATACTGAAGCAGAGCATGATCCCCTCCCTTCAGGGACTGGGCTGCAGGGCAGTATTCCAACATGATAACAACTCCCAATACACCTCCAAGATGACCACTGCCTTGCTAAAGAAGCTGAGGGTAAATATGATGGACTGGCCAAGCATGTGTCCAGACCTAAACGCTATTAAGCATCTGTGTGGCATCCTCAAATGGAAGGTGGAGGAGCGCAAGGTCTCTAACATCCGCCAGCTCTGTGATGTCGTCATGGAGGAGTGGAAGAGGACTCCAGTGGCAACCTGTGAAGCTCTGGTGAACTCCATGCCTATAAGGGTTAAGGCAGTGCTGGAAAATAACACAATATTGACACTTTGGGTCCAGTTTGGACATTTTCACTTAGGGGTTTACTCACTTTTGTTTCCAGCGGTTTAGACATTAATTGCTGTGTGTTGAGTTATTTTGAGGGGACAGCAAATTTACGCTGTTATACAAGTTGTACACTCACTACTTTACATTGTAGCAAAGTGTAATTTCTTCAGTGTTGTCACATGAAAAGATATAATAAAATATTTACAAAAATGTGAGGGGTGTACTCACTTTTGTGAGATACTGTATGTCACAGGTAGGTGTTGTGTCTAGCAATATACTGGACAGGAGCTACAGGAAACCACCTGGAGGAAGCAGTAGATGCAGTGATAGCTCCATTCATGATAACTGGTTTTACCGCATGGCTGTCAACGTCCAGGTCCTGAGGGACAAATCTCTGCAATGCAAAAAGCTGGGAAATCTACTTCCTGTATTGTCTATTATCACACATGGAAGGCTAACATCATATGGTGCGAGACTAGAAGCTTTAACCTCGCATCCAGGGCCAATCAGCTACACATACTCCTAACTGGAGTAGCGAAGATTCAGCATTGCACAATCCAGCTCATTGAATGGAATTTTTTCACAGTAAGCTTTAAGCAGAAGATCACATGACACACACAACGCACGTTTGCTTGGTGGTGTTCATTTGTGGACAGATGTTAAAATCCTATATGCTGCTTTTTCTGCATAAATAAAGTAGACCTGTCTTGTAAGGGATACAGGATTGTCATTGCTCATCTAAAAATGTGTGTAGCGAGGTCCCAGTCCTCCTTTAGTCTGTGGGAGAGCGGGTTTAGGGTTACACAGTATCTTCCTCAAGCGTCACCCCTGCTTCCCTGCTGGGTCCCTGGCTTGGCACTCCAGATACTCCTCAAGCATCACCCCTAGTGACAGCAGAGAGTAGTGCAGCAATTCCAGACTTGGGGTGAAATCACTTGATCGCCTAACAGTTGGCCAAGGTAACCATACCTGGCAGGTAAATTTAGGCACTTTCTGAATCGTGAGCCTAGAACAGGTATAAGGATTGGGGGTCCTTACCAGCATCCCTGTCTGCTCAAAGAACCAGTGAGGGATTTGGAGGGACAGACACGTTTTGTTTTTAAAAAGGTCAACAGTGGCGGCATCTGTTTCTTTTACAAGAGGTATTCATTAATTGTAAGTTAGCTGCGATATTGACTACACTTCCATGCTCATTGCTTCTTATAGTGTCCTGGATTGTCAGTTTTAAAACCTATATCTATAATTTCTTTTTCGTACGTCACGGGACACAGAGCTGCATAGTAATAACTATGTGGGTTATAGGCCACCTTCAGGTAACGGATACTGGCACACCCAAGACAGGAAGTCCACTCCCCTATATAACCCCTCCCATACAGGGAGTACCTCAGTTTTTTTGCCAGTGTCTAAGGTGTAGGTCACGGTTAAAGATGTGTTATATAGCGCTCCGCTGGAAGATCCTTTTTTGGGTCAAGCAAGCTTTGAAACTGGATCCATCCAAAGTGCCATCCAAAGTGCAACTGAGACCAAAGTGGGTGGTACCCGGGCCTCGGAGAAGAAGAACGAGGTTTTGCCTGTAATGCCTCTCTTAGGAGAGCTGGACCCTGGAAACCAGTGCTTTTGGTTATGCATCTAATACCAAAGTATTTCTGGCAGGGTACGGTACAGGTCCAGGGGAGAGGAACCCCTATTAAAAGGGACCCGGTCCTTGAAGGTCTTTTGACACAGCCCGCCGTGATGGGTGAAGATTGGGTCTAGCTTTTTTGTCAGCAGAATCCTGCGGCGGGAGAGGTAAGTGAAGATTCCTAAGGAACTTTAAGTTCACTTATGGATTTCTTCTATGAGTGAGTGTTGTCATGCCTAGTTTTCACCACTAGACGGTGTGAAAGCAACATACCTATACCATGCTCCTCTGTGTGTCGCTTATGTCAGCAGGCTTGTGTGCAGGCTTCCTCCTGGGTGCAGTCATAGCCATTGGGGATAATGTTGAGGGGGGGGGATTGTGCTGACAGAAGGCTGTGGATGCGGTCTCCCCCCACCCCCCCCCCCCCCCCGTTGGCAGCCATGCGCGATCCCGGTCCTCGAGGCCGCAGGGCGTGTGCTTTTTTTCCCCGTTGGGGTTCTGGAGAGTCTCTCCACCCTCCTCCTCTCTCCCCACGCTGGGTCCCAGGCGGCGCTTGCGAATTAGGATTTAAAGTTTGGGGGTGTTCTGGGGAGGAGAGGAGGAGCGTGGCTTAGCGGCGCCGTGTGCGTGGCTTGACATCCTCGTACTTTACACAGATCAGGCGCAGGACTGCCTACCCTATAAGCCTTATCTAGCTAAAAGGCTCTGGCTGACGGAGGGACACAGGAGCAGTGTGAGGGCATGTGAGTGGTGATACAGGCACTCCCAATGACACATTGACTCAGCATCAGGCTGAACGATTAATAGCAGCATTAGATTGCTGGACCAAAGTTCAGCAGTGTATGCGTTTATTGTTTAATACCTCTGCTTTTGTGCTTAGATCTATGCCTTCCAGGAATTCGGGGACAAAACCTCCAAAAAGGGCTCCAAAGGCATCACCATCAAGCTCTGAGGATCCTAGTCATGCCTCCACAGTACCGTCCTCCCCAGAGAGACCAGATGTGGCTGGCCAGGGTGAGCCTTTGGGACTGTCAGGTGCTGCAGCCGCTTCCAACCCTCCAGCCCCTGTCTATGTTACTGAACAAGTTTTTTCTTCAGCTCTGGTGGGGTTGGAAGGAACATTAGCTGCCTTAATCGCATCTTCCTCCCAGAGTGGGCAAAAGCACAGTAGGTCTCCCTCCCCTGCCCCGGGGACCGATTGATGTCTCAAGGGGTGATCATAGAGATCCCCCCAGTGGAGCAGGACATGGGGTTTTATTCAAATCTCTTCACGGTCCAAAACCAAATGGAGATGTCAGACCCATTCTAGATCTCAAGGATCTAAATCCGTTCCTAAATATCCGCTCTTTTCGCATGGAGTCAATCCGGTCAGTAGTCTCCACCCTACGGGGAGAAGAACTTCTAGCATCAATCGATATCAAAGATGCATATCTACATGTGCCCATTTTCACTGCTCACCAGAAATTTCTAGGGTTTGAGGTAAAGCGGCACCATTTTCAGTTTGTAGTCCTGCCCTTCAGTTTGGCTACAGTACCCCAGGTGTTTACAAAGGTTTTGGCCCCACTTCTGGCCAGACTAAGGGCTCAGGGTATAACAGTAATGGCATACAGGGGGTCCCTGGGTTACAAACAAGTTAGGGACTGTAGATTTGTTCTTAATTTGAATCTGTTTGTAAGTCGGAACAGGTATATTTTTTAAGTGTAGCTCCAGCCAAAAAATCTATTTTTAAGCTTTTTGGATAGCATAGGGAAGGATTAACACCCCTGTAACATTTGTTTTGCTGTCTGTGCCCCTGTTCAGAAGATTTCACCTCACTTTCTGTCCCAATGACAATTGGATTTTGAAAATTTTGGGTTGTGGAAACAAGCCTTGGTGATAAAGCATCAGTGGAGGTACCTTTTTCCCATAATGGCTCTTACAGGAGAGAATTTCCCTTCCTAGGGGTAGATTTCCTCTCACTTCTCCTGTTGTCTCCCTCCATTTGTAAGTAGGAGTCGTTTGTAAGTCAGATGTTTGTAACTAGGGGACCCCCTGTACCTGGACGATCTGCTGTTGGTAGATCAGTCGGTAGCCCGCTTAAACCAAAGCGTGGTCTGCACAGTCAACTATCTGAAATACCTAGGCTGGATTCTCAACCTAGAGAAGTCATCCCTGCGACCAGTGAAAAGGCTGGAGTACTTAAGGCTGGTCATAGACTCGGCCCAGAAGAGAGTGTTTTTGCCCCAGGCAAATGCCACCTCCATGTTTGCCAGTGGGGCTGGTGTTCTTGGAGTCATAGGCAGCATTCCTCCTCCTCCAAATAGTTGAGTTGATGCCAAAGAGCTCCTATCAGCAGCACAGTCTACCAGTTGTTCGGTTTTTCATCCACAGTTTGTATCCTTTTGTCTGTAACCTGCTGATTCTGGAACCCACCCGTTGGGGGTGCAATAGAATGTTAGGCAACAGTCAAGGAGGGTTTGTAGGTGCCAGTCATTAAAAAGGAGCAGCCCAGATGTAGCTGGTGGGCTTTTGCATCATTCACAGACCTACAAACTGGTGACTACTGCAAAACCTCTGATGGAGGTTTAAACCAGCAGGAAGACTTTTTAATATACACCGATTAGCGAGAACACTATGACCACTGACTGTTTAAGTGAATCCCATTGATTATCTTGTTACAATGGCATCTGAAAGTGGGTGAGATATACTAGGCAGCAAGTGAACATGTTGTCCCTGAAGTTGATGCATTGAAAGCAGAAAAAAATGGACAAGCGTAAAAATTTGAGGGCCGTTGACAAGGGCTAAATTGTAATGCCTAGATCAGACCTTTTTAGCCAGGGTGCCTTGGCAAAATGCTTAAAAATTGTCCAAAAACTGTACAAGTCAGCGAGGGAATGAAGCCTACCTTATAGTTACACAAAGCTACAGGTTTTCATTGTACACCATTACAACCTTCTAGCATCCTAACTGTGACGAGAGGGCACGTGGAACCCAGAATCCTTTGGAAAGATCGGGAAAGCCTTGTTTCAGCTCCCCATTCACCTCCTATGTCTAAGTCACCCTGTGTCCATTAGGGGCACAGGGTGACTGAGAAAATGTGGCTTGGATTACTTAAAATGGGACAGTAATATTTATCCACAATATCTCCCAGGATATATATATAAAAACTATTCTTGGTTTGTTTGATTCTGAACTCAACATGTTAATTGAAAGAGCTGATCACATTGGCCTCTGTACAATGTAGGAGACGGGCCAACTCCTACTGGAGCTCCTGCTATTGTGAGGTGTCCAGGGGCAGACTGACCATTGAGCCACTCGGGCACTGCCCGAGGGCCCTGGGCCACTAGGGGGCCCCATCAGGGTTGCCAGCCTCAGTAAAACCAGGGACAGTATGGACCAGGGACAGCCAATAGACAGTATGGACCTGGGACACTGTGTATACTGTTGCCTGGGGCCCCATAATCTCCTATTGCCCGGGGGCCCCATGAGTTGTCAGTCCGCCCCTGGAGGTGTCCTGTGTTTATACTTATGATATTGTATAATCCACTGTGTGAAGCTCGATGACAACAAGTCTGACCTGTAGTGAAATCCTAATTAATCACAACAATGGCCAGGTGGGCACGGAGTCACATCGGCTGCTTTAAGGGATTAGTTACATAGTTACATAGTTACATAGTTAGTAAGGTTGAATAAAGACACCAGTCCATCCAGTTCAACCTATCTACAATCATCCCTATTTATTTAGGGTACCCATATAGCACTGCCAATTCACGCAGCACTCCACACATACATTGTACACCCACATTGGTCCCTACCCTCAAGGGGCCTACAATCCAAAGTCCCCAACTTGCATTCATATACTAGGGCCAATTTTTTGAACAGAAGCCAATTAACCTATCAGCATGTGTTTTGGAGTGTGGGAGGAAACCGGAGTACACGGAGGAAACCCACGCAGGCACAGGGAGAACATGCAAACTCCAGGCAGGTAGTGTCGTGGTTGGGATTTGAACCAGTGACCCTTTTTTCTGCTAGGCGAGAGTGCTAACTACTACACCACTGTGCTGCCCCAAAGTTAATTAATTAGTTAATTAGCTCATGTTAATTTATGTTTCTGGTTACAGGTGTATTGTTAGAGTAATATGAGCAGGAGGGGGGAACCTCCTCTTCAACTATATATAGGACTGTATTCTTGTTCTAATAAACAGTTCATGGTGAGCAACCAAATGAGTATTGTCTTGGTTGTGGTTGTCAGCGGTTGGAATATCTGATATCTATATTCAGACTGGAAGGAAGCAGTATATGCCGGAAGCACTCAAGCAGAGTGTGGGACCTTCCATTACACACTGTACACACGAGTGGACTTTTCGGCAACAAAAGTCCGACGGCCATTCCGGCGGACTTTCGTCAGACTTTTGATGGACTTCCGACGGACTTTTGAACGAACGGACTTGCCTACACACGATCACACCAAAGTCCGACGGATTCGTACGTGATGACGTACGACCAGACTAAAATAAGGAAGTTCATAGCCAGTAGCCAATAGCTGCCCTAGCGTGGGTTTTCGTCCGTCGGACTAGCGTACAGACGAGCGGATTTTTCGACCGGACTCGGAAAGATTTGAAGCATGTTTCAAATCTAAAGTCCGTCACATTTTCAACTGGAAAAGTCTGCTGAAGGTCTGATGAAGCTCACACACGATCGGATTGTACGCCGGACTTGGTCCTTCGGACCAGTCCAGTCCAAAAGTCTGCTTGTGTGCAGTGCTGGGACAAGGTCATCCAGCGCCCAGGGCAAAGATGCCAAACTGTGCCCCCCTTTGCCTTAGGGTTAGGGTCAGGGTGCCCCCACCCTTGTAATAAACCATTGCGCCAGGGGCAGCCGCCCCTCCTGCCCACCCCTTGTCCCGGCCCTGCTTGTGTGTACGCTGCATAAGGCTCCATGCTCACTAGGCTTAAAAAAAAAGACTGTTCTCTTTGGAGTAAAAACGCTCATATGGAGCATTTTTTGTACAAAGTTTAGACGAGTTTAGAAGAGTTTTACGTTTTTTCTGCCAGTGAGCTACAATCAGGAACACAAATGAGAAATGAGAGGGTTTTTTTCCTGCCTCTAAATTTTGATCTCAAAATGTGCCTGTAGACATCCTAATGTGTATGGACAAATAGGATAACATTGAGTTGCTTCTACAGGCAGAACACAAAACTCCTGTAGAACCAACGGCTTTTACCCCAGTGTGCATGGAGCCTAACAACCAATTACATCATCTGTTGATAAGGAAGAAGCCGGTCACCTGCACAGCATCCTTTTTTGCCCCTCCCCTGCCCCTTTCTGTCAGTACTGGGATCACATTAGCTGAGTGATGTGTTTTGGGGGGGGAAATGAATGAGAAGAGAAAATATTGGAATACTAGTCAGTACCAGTTTGCAAAAAAAGTGTATTTGCATTAGAAGCATAAATTACCTCTATATTTGGGTGTCCTACATGTGCGGATTTTGCTGCATTATGTAAAACTATTAGAATTGTTTTCACATTTTAGAATGGGATGCCTCGAGATTATCCATGATTTTAAAGGGTGCCATGACTGAAAAAAGATGGAGAAACACTGTTCTAGGTGACTGGGTCAGAGCAATTACAAAGCTGCAGCTCTTATGGGATTTTTCCAATCTGCAAGGGTCAGGGCCGACCAAAAGTGGTCTAAGGAAGCAAAACCATTACAAGGGTAATGGGCGGTCAAGGCTCAGTGATGCACATTGGAGAGCGAAGGCTGGACTGTGTAATTCGGTCCAATAGAAGAGCTACTATAGCTCAACTTGCTGATAAAGTGAATGCTGACCCGTGTCCACAGCCAAAAGCACCTACAATGGGCACGTGAGTTTCAGAAGTGGACCACGGAGTAATGGAAGAAGATGTCTTAGTATGATGAATTCAAGAATGGTTTGAGGAACACAACAGAGTTTGGAGGTTTTGTCTTGGCCTTAAAATTCTCCAGATTTCAATCCTTATAAATTTAGGCCAATATGTATTCTATTACATATTTTTGGTAAAAAAAAATCCCAATAAGCGTATATTGCTTGGTTTGCGCAAAAGTTATAGCGCCTACAAACTGTGGGATATTTTTATGACTTTCTATTTATTTTTATTTTTTTTTTTCTAGTAATGACGGTGATCAGTGATTTTTAGGGGGATTACAATATTGCGGCAGACATTTGAACACTGACACTTTTTTTGGGGACCAGTGACATTAATACAGTGATGAGTGCTACAAAATATGCACTGTCACTGTACTAATGACACTGACTGGGAAGGGGTTAACATCAGAGGCGATCAAAGGGTTAATTGTGTCTCTAGGGGGTTCTTTGACTGGGAAAGAAAGAGATCCGTGTTCCTGCTGAGCAGAAATACAAGGTCTCTCTCTCGCTCTCTTTCCCTCTCACAGAACGGCGATCTGCCTTGTTTACAGAAACAGACCGCCGTACGGCCTCACTACGAACGATTGCTGGGTTACAAATTGGGGCATCTCCATTATCCACATATGACACTTGAATGTTTAACAATCTATGGTAGTCTATGGCCCAATGTTATATAAATGCATACATGTATGCTATGTAATAATGAACCCATCACTCTCTACATGGGAGAATCACATCACAGGGGAAGTGGGATACTATTTGTACCCTGTAAGGGGTTCTCATATTAAAAACAATATCATGATAGATGTGCACGTGGATTATATGCAAATGCATGGACATCCACTAATAGCAATTAAGATACCTCTATAAACTATGTTGAAGGCTACATATGGTGTTCATACACTTTTTCACAGTAACCCTCTTGACTTCCTGTGATATACGGAGATAACCCCAATTAAACCAATAGCACCTTTGAGGTCTACTATCCGTTGGACATTTCTCCTCACTTTCGAACCCTCTATACGATAAACATCTTAGATTTTCCAGTAAATTGGATGAGAAAAAGAGAGCTCCAGGTTCATCCTCTACTAGGGTTCCTCGGAGATATAGGAGTGCTTCTGAATGATTGTACGAGTGTCTTTCTTCCTCTCATTCGTTGGCAGTTATCAGGTGGTCTCATTCTCTTTGTTTTTGGTTTTTGATTTTGATGGTATGTTATGTTTTATTATAGAGTGCTATATATTGTAATTTCTCCTTATGGAATGCCCCTGAAGAAAGGACTCCTCATAGGTCCTGAAACACGTCGGGCACAATACCAGGAGAACATTTTCATCCGATCCAACTCTGTCATTTGTTTTTTTATTATTCTGATGTATGTTGATGTATGCACCATTTTTTAACATTGCAAATAAAATGTCTACCTTATTATAATACCAATTGTTTACTAGTTGCCTTAAAAGTCCCCATTGGGGGTAACTTTCTTTCATGGTTCCTTAAATTGGCATGTTGGCAACATATAGATCTGCCTGCACTGCCACGCCATTTATTCAGAGAATATTTACAGGGATTTGTGAATTGATAAATGTAGCACTTCTCCCGTAGGATTACTCTCCAGGTCTTCCCCACAGGCTTTTCCCTGCAGCCAGGCACACGTTTCTTTAATAACCAGTCTAGTGGTGGTGTGTTTGTGGTTTTTATTTTTGGAGAACTTGGATGGAGTTAAGGGTAGTGGTGGGATTCTCCAAAAACAAGAACCATGTACAACTAAGGACTTGGGTATTCTTCAGGACAAGCTATACTATATTGCCAAAAGTATTAGGACACCCCTCCAAACCACTGGATTAAGGTGTTCCAATCACCTCTATGGCCACAGATATATAAAATCAAGCACCTAGGCATGGTGACTGCTTCTACAAACATTTGTGAAAGAATGGGTCACTCTCAGGAGTTCAGTAAATTCAAACATGGTACTGTGATAGGTTGCCACCTGTGCAATAAGTCCATCCGTGAAATTTCCTTGCTACTAAATAGTCCACAGTCCCCTGATAGTGGTATTATAACAAAGTGAAAGCAACTGGGAACAACAGCAACTCAGCCATGAAGTGGCAGGCCACATAAAACCTAAGACTGGGGTCAGCGCAAGCTGAAGCTCACAGTTCGCAGAAGTCACCAACTGTCTGAAGAGTCAATAGCTACAGACCTCCAAACTTTGTGTGGCCTTCAGATTAGCACAACAGCGTGTAGAGAGCTTCAAGGAATGGGTTTCCATTGCCGAGCAGCTGCATCCAAGTCTTAAATAGAAAATAATTTGTGGGCGCTAGGTATCCTTAAGAACCTTTTAACCACTTCAGCCCCAGAGGACTTGGCTGCTAAATGACCAGAGCATGTTTTACAATTTGGCACTGCGCTGCTTTAACTGGCAGTCATGCAATGTTGTACCAAAATGAAATTTGCGTCCTTTTTTTCCCACAAATAGAGCTTTCTTTTGATAATATTTGCCTCTGCGATTTTTATTTTTTGCAATATAAATGGAAAAAGACCGAAAATTTTGAAAAAATTATATTTTCAACTTTTTGTTACAAAAAATACAATAAACTAAATTTTAGTCATACATTTAGTCCAAAATGTATTCAGCCACTTGTCTTTGGTAAAAAAAATGTCAATAAGCGTATATTTATTGGTTTGCGCAAAAGTTATAGCATCTACAAACTAGGGTACATTTTCTGGAATTTACGCAGCTTTTAGTTTATGACTGCCTATCTCATTTCTTGAGGTGCTAAAATGGCAGGGCAGTACAAAACCCCCCCAAATGACCCCATTTTGGAAAATAGATACCCCAAGGAAATTGCTGAGAGACATGTTGAGCCTATTGAATATTTTATTTTTTTGTCACAAGTGATTGAAAATTGACAAAAAAAATTAAAAATTACACAAAGTTGTCACTAAATGATATATTGCTCACACGTGCCGTGGTTATATGTGGAATTACACCCCAAAATATATTCTGCTGCTTCTCCTGAGTACGGGGATACCACATGTGTGGGACTATTTGGTAGTCTAACCGTGTACAGGACCCCGAAAACCAATCACCGCCTTCAGGTTTTCTAAGGGCGTACATTTTTTATTTCACTCCTCACTACCTATCTCAGTTTCGGAGGCCATGAAATGCCCAGATAGCACAAACCCCCCCCCCAAATGACCTCATTTTGGAAAGTAGACACCTCAAGCTATTTGCTGAGAGGCATGTTGAGTATTTTGGGGATCTCGCTTTTTGTCACAAAGTTTTGAAAATTGAAAAAAGAAAAATGTATTTTCTTTCTTTTTCAAAAATAAATGAGAGCTGCAAATACCTTGGGGTGTCTACTTTCCAAAATGGGGTCATTTGGGGGGTTTTAGGCTATCTGAACATTAGTGACAATTTTGTGCCAAAGAAAAAAAAATGTAATTTTTTACAAAACTTGTGGCAAAATATAAAATATTCCATGGACTCAACTAAGGATAAGATCCGGCGTGTTTGCACTCTCCACGTGCCGAGCCCGCCAGGAAGTCGGCACGGCGCTGCGCTAATCACAGGCAGTGAGACATTTTTCTGATGTGCATCGGGAAATCGGGAAATGTCTCACTGCCTGTGATTAGCTCTGCACGTGGAGTGTGCGAACACGCCGGAGCTCATCCTTAGACTCAACATGCCTATCGCCAAATAGCTTGGGGTGTCTGCTTTCCAAAATGTACAAAACAGATTACAGCGCACACATACAAAACTGACATTTATCCTGCAAGGCTAGTTAAAAGCACCTGAACATATTCAAAAATACGGGGGGTTTGGTCACACTATATGGTCATATAGTGCTAAGCCCACTTACTGCAACAAAGTACCCCAAATTAGTGGGTTCTACCCTAGTAATAGAATCAAAGAACCTGTGTCTCAACCAAGGGAGATAAACTCTTCTATGTGGGAGAACTGAAGGGAAAAAAAATGTAAATTTCCCGAAACTTGTGGCAAAATATAAAATATTCCATGGACTCAACATGCCTATCGCCAAATAGCTTGGGGTGTCTACTTTTCAAAATGGGGTCATTTGGGGGGGAGGGGTTGAACTGTCCTGGCTTTTTATGCACGACATTTAGAAGCTTATGTCACACATCACCCACTCTTCTAACCACTTAAAGACAAAGGCCTTTCTGACACTTTTTGTTTACATGAAAAAACATTTTTTTTTTTTAGCAAAGACCCTACAGATTAAAATGGTGGGTGTTGCAATTCTTTTTTTCACACAGTACTTGCGCAGCGATTTTTCAAACGCAATTTTTTGGGAAAAAAAACACTTTTTTTAATTTTAATGCACTAAAACACACTATATTGCCCAAATGTTTGATGTAATAACAAAGATGATCTTATGCCGAGTACATAGATACCAAACACGACATGCTTTAAAATTGTGCACAAATGTGCAGTGGCAACAATCTACATACATTATAAAAAGCCTTTTAAAGTCTTTACAGGTTACTACTTTACATTTACAGAGGAGGTCTACTGCTAAAATTACTGCCCTTCGATCTGACCTTCGCAGTGATACCTCAATTGCTGTTTACATATGACACCAGACCGACGCTTGCGTTCACTTTTGCGTGTGAGCACGGGGGGACAGGGGTGCTTTTTTTTATTATTTATTTAGTTTTTTTGTTTTTTAAACTGTTCATTTCATTTTTTTTTTGTTTAATCATTTTTATTGTTATCTCAGTGAATGTAAATATCCCCTATGATAGCAATAGGTAGTGACAGGTTCTCTTTTTTGAAAACATTGGGGTCTATTAGACCCTAGATCTCTCCTCTGCCCTCAAAGCATCTGACCCAATGGCGCTGTTTATATCCGGCGAAACCTAAGTCATGAAATGCTCGTAGCTTCCAGTTTCTTAGGCCATAGAGATGATTGGAGCCATTCTGGTCTCTGATCAACTCTATGGTCAGCTGGCGGAACTACCGGCTGCATTCTCGGGTTTCCTGTTGGGACAGGAGAGCCCGATAAAACCATGAAAGATGTGGGGGGGGGGGCATTCCCTCCCACTGCTTGTAAAAGCAGTCTAGAGGCTAATTAGCCACTAGGATTGCTTTTACATGAAAGCCGACCGCTGGCTGAAAAGAATGATACCAAGATGGTACTTAAACCCGCAGGCATCATTCTAGTATAACCACTCAAAGTCCAGCAACATACCAGTATGTTGCTGGTCCTTGCTGGGCATACATTGTAATGCTCTTTTTTTCATGCATGAAAAAAACTGATTGATCGTTTTTTTTAAACATTTTTTAATGCAATCTGTGCCTAAAAAATATATGCCGAAACATGGGGGCAACCCTTCCCTAATGTTAGGGGCAAATCGCCCCTCCACCCCTGCCCCCATGCTTCGGCATAAATGCCCTTTTTTTTTAAACTGTGATGGTGAAATTACCTTCTACAGAGCTGGAGTCGCTGATTTACGTATTGTGGGAGCAAACTCTGTTGCTGTCAAGATAAATAAATCCGCGCTGCAGCTGAATGGCTTACCTGCTAAGCAAATGATGGTTAACAATAAAACAAAGTAACATTACAGTATAACAGTAAGACATACCATACCTGCAAAGCAAATACAATAAAACATAGTAACAATAAAACATTTTTTAACGCAATCTGTGCCTAAAAAATAAAAAATATGCCGAAGCATGGGGCAATCCGCCCCTAATGTTAGGGGCAAATCGTCCCCCCACCCCTGCCCCCATACTTCGGCATATATGCTTTTTTTTTAACTGTGATGGTGAAATCACCTTCCACAGCGCTGGAGTTGCTGATTTACGTATCGTGGGAGCAAACGCTGTTGCTGTCAAGATAAATAAATCAATGCTGCAGCTGAATGGCATACCTGAAAACAAAAAAATGGTTAACAATAAAACACAGTAAACAGTAAAGTATAAAAGAATTACATACCTGAAAAGCAAACATGTTAAAATGTAGTAACAATAAAACATTGCAGTTAAGTATAGAATACAGTAAAAAAGATCAGAACAAATAGAGGGAGAATAGAGAGAGAGAGAAAAAACAATAAAACGACAACTATTTTTTAAATGTATTTATTTCTTTTATATATATTTTTTTTACTTTTATTTGTAACACCAACGGTTCGGTTGCCGGGTTTGGGTCTCTCAAAAAGTGATGGCATCTCTGTGAAATTGTATCCTAGTCTGTGCAGTGCTGTACCCTACGTCAATACTCCACTAGTGTGGTGTCACACCTATATCTGCGCTTATCCACAACATTTTCTTTGGGGGGGTCGTTAGGTAGGGGTACCAGGGAGGACATACGGAAAATGCCTCTCATGCAGCCGGCTTACTGCATTTGCGTTGGGAAGGTGGGGCACAGCACCGTCTGGAAACAGAAGGGCTCTGATGATCTCTTTCTGGAATTTAAGGAAGGATCCAGTTTGTCCTGAAGCTTTGTATAGCACATGAGCGTTCAGCAGAGCCAATTGGAATAAGAATACAGACACTTTTTTGTACCAGCATCTGGCCTTACGGGCAACTAGGTACGGTGCCAACAACTGGTCGTTGAGGTTCACCCCTCCCATATTAAGGTAATATTCATGGACAGAGGGGTCTCTCCACAACACCAGTCACTGTAGGAATTTGGACCGTTGTGTCAGCGTGAAGGGAGGACAGAATGAAAACATTCTTCTTATCCCTTCACTTCACAGCGAGCAAATTAATACACTTCAAGCAGGCTCTCTCCCCCAGCCTAAGATGGGAATCTACAAGCCGCTAGGGTAAGCCCCGGCGATTAGATCGCACTGCGCCACATGGGCCAATTTGATGATCAAACAAGTGACTAAAAAGTGGCACGCTCATGTAATAATTGTCCATGTATAAGTGGTAGCCCTTTCCAAATAAGGGTGACACCAAGTCCCACACAATCTTACCAGCGCTCCCTATGTAATCCTGGAAGTTCTCCGGCTAACTAACTCTTCCCTCGTAAACCATAAAACTATATGTATAGCCTGTGGCCCTGTCACAGAGCTTATACATCTTGACCCCGTATCTGGCACGCTTGCTGGTAAGATACTGTTTGAAAGACAAGCGGCCAGAAAACTTAATCAGGGACTCATCAATGCAGACAACTTGATCGGGAGTAAAGGCTGCAAACTGTTGGTTGAAGTGGTTTACGAGGGGCCGAATTTTGTAGAGCCGATCATATTTAGGGTCACCCCCAAGGACGACAGAGTTCATTATCATTGAAGTGCATGAACCGCAAGATCTGCTCGTATTGTGCCCTGGCCATGAAGGCAGAGAACACGGCCATATGGTGAATTGGGTCAGTGGACCGATATGACCGCAACTTGTTCTTTTTAGTTATGCCAATGAGGAGGGATAGGCCTAGAAAGGGCTTAAATTCGGAAACCGTAATTGGTTTCCATTCTCTGGCAAGGGTCAGCTGAACATTAGCAGTGATGAATTGCCCAGCATAAAAACTGCTTTGGTCCATAAGAGATCTATAGAGATCTTCGGTGAAAAACAGAGAATAAAAATCGTGACGTAAAATCAACTGTTTCCACCTGAATTCCGGGTTGGCCAGTGAATGGGGGAAGTACGGGTGCTGCAGAAGTGGTAGGCTCCCAATTAGGATTGGCATATTCTGCAGGAAGGGCACTAAGGGCACAACAGGCCTATCTTTGTATTCTTGATGGCAGCGGGACACTAGATGTGCTAGCCACCTCACCAGCTTGAACTGCACTTATGGGATGCGCCACGTCACCAAATGTTACTGCAGTGCTGGATGTACGACCAGGATGTACTAGGCCGCTGGTGCTTGCCAGTTCACCAGAAGGATGAGCGGCACTAGTACTGGCTCTCTGCTCCATACGAGGGACCTGCGGTTCTTGCACCTCAACAACAGCAGAACAACGGGGTCGGGTATGCCTGACCTTAGCAGGGACCACAACTCCGTCGTCAGAGCTATCTGTCATGGAGCCGCTGTCCTCTACAGGATTGTATTCTGAGCCTGAATCTGACAGATGAGTGACTTCCTCTTCACTATCTGTCATGCTCAGAAACGTGTAGGCTTCTTCACTAGTGTACCTTTGATTTGCCATTTTGGTCTCTAAACCAAACCAAACTGGTACACTAGTGAAACTCACAGGAAAAAAATCTCCTGGACTGTCAGCGATTCAAACGCTACCAAAAAAACTGTTTGTGATCGCAGGGATCAGGCCTGACTCTGCGAACGCTGCAGTTATGTGTTTAGTGTTTTTTAAGTGACAGTGATTGATCGATAGATACTGCACTTGGGTGGGCTGGGCTGGGCGGAGGGGCTAAACGCAGGTGCTAGCAGGTATCTGGGCTGATCTCGCTAACGCTGCATTTTTGGGAACCCTAAACTGCTGGGGATGCTAATATAGATCTGATCAGATCAGCTATTAATCCGTTCAGACACTATACCACTAAGGGAGGTGTATGCTGCGTGCAAGGGTGTTAGCGCTACTGGCACTAATATGACGCTGCCTGGGGCGACGTAGACCCTATCTCATGCTAAAACCTAACTGATATCACCCTCTCTCTGGGCGATCAGATTAAACCTTTATTGGGTAAGAAATGGCAGGTGCCCTGAAGCTATAAAAAAACAACTAACTGACCAGCGTCACCCATAACGTTTATACGGTGATCACTGGTGACGGGGTGAAAGGGTTAACTGGGGGGCAATCAGGGTGTTAAAACCTTTATTAGGTAATATATGGGGGTACCTGACTTTATAAAAACCTGACGGTGAAACGAATCAACTAACTGGCTAACTAGCGTCACCCGTGACACTAATACGGCGATCAGAAAAAAGATCTATTAGCGACACTGGTGACGGGGTGAAAGGGTTAACTGGGGGGTGATCAGGGGGTGAAATATGTGCCTAAGTGTACTAGTGTCAGTGTAGTGTTGTGCAACTTATGGTTAGATGTTATCTCTCCTTTCTCTGGAACGAAAAGACTTCCACGAGGAGAGATGACATCACTTCCTCCTGTCTGTGTTTACACTTACAGACAGGGGAAGCATTTTCATTCGTCAGGAGCGATCAGCAGGTTCAGGCCATGAATCATTGGCCTGGACCTGACGACGGATCGCTCCTGAAACGAATTTGAGATCGCGCCCCCCACCTGCTGGGAGGGAGGGAGGGACGTACAGGTACGCCCATTTGCCTGCCCGTGCTATTCTGCCAGCGTATATCGGCGTGCAGCGGTCGGCAACTGGTTAAACTATGATATAAAAACCAAATAAAAAATGCAATCTTAGATAACACACCACAATATGTGCTCATTAATTTATAATGTCCATAAATAAATGATGATGTGCAGCGTGGTGTGCTCGGTTCATACTGTGTTACTAGGATACTACTGAGGTGGGACATTTAACTAAAAACCAGGATGGTCCTAGTGTGCATGCCCTGATTGTGCGAATTGACATCACCCTACGGAGGGGGAGAATTTTGTGAGTGATGTAGCGCTGGTAGATTTTTAATCTACTGCTGATAGGTAAATTTAGTGGGTTATCTGTTTATGTGTAGTTAGATTTGCCTCTGTTCCAGCTTGGCTGAGTTGCGTGTAGTTTTGCACTGTGCCTGTGGGTGTCGTCACCATGGGTCGGTGTTGGAAAAGCAACATGTTGAAGTGTATAAGTGCTCCTCTGTCCCGGAGATAACTCGGTGGAGGTGGTCCTCTGAGTTGCATCCTGGGAGAGGGTATTTATGGGACAGACGCCATGTTTTGAGGTTGTTTTCCGTCCACCTGCTGGCCCTCCTGGCCGACAGGTATGCGCTAAGAGTACTACCTCGTGGTCCTCCGATCGGGAGGCCCACGTCGCTGCGGCGTGTGGGTGGGCCCAGAAGCCTGTCTGGGGCCTACCACAGCAGCAGAGGAATGGTCCTGGGCTGTCTACAACTGAGAAGATCCCAGGGGAGGACCCGTCATGGAAGGATCATGCAGAGTGCTGGCCTGGTGACTCAGTTGGAGGACGTATTCTAAAGTAATCCTACCTCATAGTACTGCCGGGTTGGCTTAAAGGTTCTAGTGCTGTGTTTGCTATTCACCGTAAACCACTACATCCTGTGGCAGAGGATTGTACGGGTTTTGTTCCAATCAAGTCTGTGGCAGAGACTTTTGTTCGTGCTACGTACTGGCTGCTAGGCAAGTGAGAGAGGCCTATCCAGGCAAAGATTCAATTCTACAGAGAGAGTATAATCAGCTACAAGCTTTCAATCCCTAGTGCTACATTAAGAACGCTAAGAAAAGGTATTTGAGCTTCCCTACAACTTTTCTTCTGCCTCTTTCCTGCTACTTCCTTCAACTCAAGTTTATTAAAGCATTGGAAAAGATACTCAAGTGTCCGGTGCCTACATTGTTTGGTGGTAAACTCAATGGGACCCTAGACCCGGTTCTGGTGAAATAAAGGTAACGAAGGTGACGGTAACAGCCCGCTTTAAACCAGCAGCTCCAGCGAGAGTTATTGCTACAGTGACAAAAGTGGGGTTGGGGGTGTGGGCCTCCCTCCTTCTCCATTTGTGTACTTTACTGTGACTGAATTTGAGGAGATGATGACCAGGAGCAGAGGTGGATGGCAGCTGGATGGGGCCTTCATTTCCAGACATGGAATAAGAGGTTTCCCTCCATCTCTCCTCCCTGGGCCAGGGCCCTTGACTTATGAATACTGTCCTGTCTACTACATACTGGCCTTCCTTCTCATACTGTCCTATAAGCTACAGTACATACTGCTACCTACAGTGCCTTGCAAAAGTATTCACCCCCTTGGCATTTTTCGTATTTTCTTGCCTCACAACCTGGAATTAAAATGGATTGTTTGAGGTTTTGCATCATTTAATTTATAGAACATGCCCACAACTTTGAAGATTTTTTTTTTTTTATTGTGAAGCAAACAACAAATAGGACAAAATAACAGAAAAATATGTGCATAACTATTCACCCCCCTAAAGTCAATACTTTGTAGCGCCACCTTTTGCGGCTATCACAGCTCCAAGTCACTTTGGATAAGTCTCTATGAGCTTGTCACATCTTACCACTGGTATTTTTGCCCATTCCTCCTTGCAAAACTGCTCCAGCTCCTTCAAGTTGGATGGTTTGCACTTGTGAACAGCAATCTTTAAGTCTGACCTAGATTTTCTATTGGATTGAGGTCTGGGCTTTAACTAGGCCATTCTAACACATTTATATGTTTCTCCTTAAACCAATCAAGTGTTGCTTTAGCAGTGTGTTTGAGGTCATTGTCCTGCTGGAAGGTGAACCTCCATCCTAGCCTTAAATTACGCACACAGAGTGGTACAGGTTTTGCTCAAGAATATCCCTGTATTTAGCACCATCCATCGTTCCCTCAACTCTGACCAGTTTCCCAGTCCCAACTGCTGAAAAACATCCCCACAGCCTGATGCTGCCACCACCATGTTTCACTGTGGGGATGGTGTTCTTTGGGTGATGTGATGTGTTGGGTTTGTGCCAGACATAGCAATTTCTTTGACCAAAAAGTTCAATTTTAGTCTCATCAGACCAGAGCACCTTCCTCCATACATTTTGGGAGCCTCCCACATGCCTTTTCGCAAACTCAAAATGTGCCATTTTGTTTTTTGCTGAAAGTAATGGCTTTCCTCTAGCCACTCTGCCATAAAGCCCAACTTTATGGAGCGTACGGCTTATTGTTGTCCTATGTACAGATACTCCAGTCTCTGCTGTGGAACTCTGCAGCTCCTTCAGGGTTGCCTTAGGTATCTGTGCTTCCTCTCTGATTAATGCCCTCCATGCCCGGTCTGTGAGTTTTGGTGTGCGGCCGTTTCTTGGCAGGTTTGCTGTTGTGCCATGTTCTTTCCATTTGGTTATGATAGATTTGATGGTGCTCCTAGGGATCATCAAAGATTTGGATTTTTTTTATAACCTAACCCTGACTTGTACTTCTCAACAACATTGTCCCTTACTTGTTTGGAGAGTTCCTTGGTCTTCATGGCAGTGTTTGGTTAGTGGTGCCTCTTGCTTGGGTGTTGCAGCCTCTGGGGCCTTTCAAAAAGGTGTGTATATGTAATGACAGATCATGTGACACTTGGATTGCACACAGGTGGACATCATTTTACTATTTATGTGACTTCTGAAAGAAATTGGTTGCACCAGAGCTTTTTATGGGCTTCATAACTAAGGGGGTGAATACATACGCACATGCCAATTATCAGTTTTTTATTTCTGAAAAATAGTTTTATGTATATAATTTTTCTAATTTTACTTCAACTTAGAATATTGTGTTCTGATCCATCACATATAATTCAGATTAAAAAAAAACATTGAACTAAAGGCTGTAATGTAACAAAATAGGTAAAAAGCCAAGGGGGTGAATACTTTTGCAAGGCACTGTACTACCCTGCATACTACATACTGCTTTGCCATCAACATACTGCCCTATTTACTACTTTCTGAAGCACCTACTGCTACCTTCTCCCATGTCTACTACATACTGTCTTCCCTATTCTGTACTGCCCCCACTATCCTTAAAGTGGAGTTCCACCCAAAAATGGAACTTCCGCTTTTTAAAACTCCCCCGCCTCCGGTGTCACATTTGGCACCTTTCAGGGGGGAGGGGGGAGCATATACCTGTGTAATACAGGTATTTGCTCCCACTTCCGGGCATAGATACCCGAGCCACCCGCGGGTATCCACCCCACTTCCTTTCCCGCTGTCTTTTGGGAGACACACAGGTCCCAGAAGACAGCAGGGACCAGTGGGATCGCGCCACGCGAGTCGCACATGCACAGTAGGAACCAGGAAGTGAAGCCGCAAGCTTAGCTTCTGTTATAAAAATTTGGAAACAGGTAATATTTCTCCTTCACTGATGTGCGCTGATGAGGCAGCACTGATGTGCATGGATTAGTTGCACTGCTTGCACTGTTGAGGCTGCACTGATTATCAGGACAGTGATGATCAGCGCCCTGATTATCAGTATAGATGTCCCCTTTCACACTGGCGGGTTCCTGGCTCTCCTCTCTTTATGCTGTGACAGCACGAGGAGAGGGAGGCTGATAGCTGGCAAGTGTATTTAGCTGTGATTGGACACAGCTGATCACATGGTAAAGGGCCACTGTGATTGGCCCTTTACCCCAATCTGTGATCAGCCATCATTCAGCGTGCTTGGCAAGTGGTTAGGGCTGCATTCACACCCAGGGCTGCTGTTAGAAGTCACGCTCCATACAGCCTATCTGACAGGGCCCCCCTCCTCCAAAAATATAAAAATGCCATGGCTGTGATGCTATGCTTCTCAGCCATGGCAGAAATGATACCCTTAGCGATAAATACCCATTCAATTTATTAATGCTGCTCTGCAAGTGCCCCACATTCACGTGCAAAGCATGCAGTTGTGGAGGGCTAGTGTTGGGTTAAAGCAGGAAGTGAGGGGGCAATATTAAACATTTGAACAAGTTCATAATGTTTTTAAAATATATTTTTTGAATTTTATATATTTTTTTTTTTAGAATTGTATTTTTTATTTATTTATATATATATATAAAAAAAAATATATATATATATATATATATATATTTTTTTTTTTTTAACTGCCCTGTTGGATGGGGAGCTTTGGTGAAATATCAGGGTTCTAAACAGACCCCTGATGTCTCACATTTGAGATAGAGAAAGGGACTGAGGACACAGATTCATCAGTCCCTTTCTCTGCAGCCTCAGTTACACCTGAACTGTACTGCCTTATCAGTGGGCCTCTTCACACTTCCCACAGTGCCTCCAACTCTATGTAAGAGGGATTGTAGTCAGTTCTAAAATAAACAGACAAAGACAATTACAATTAAGATTAAAGTGGTTGTAAACCCAAATAATAAAAAAAACCCTGCAAGACAAAGGCATAATGAGCTAGTATAAATAGCATACTAGCTCATTATGTATTACTTACCTGAGATCGATACTCAGAGATCGATACTCAGACCCTATACTGTTCTTTCCTGGTCCCCCTAATACTGTTCTTTCCTGGTCCCCCTATTACTGTTCTGTCCTGGTCCCCCTATTACTGTTCCCTCCTGGTCCCCCTATTACTGTTCCCTCCTGGTCCCCCTATTACTGTTCCCTCCTGGTCCCCCTATTACTGTTTCCTCCTGGTCCCCCTATTACTGTTCCCTCCTGGTCCCCCTATTACTGTTCTCTCCTGGTCCGCCTATTACTGTTCCCTCCTAGTTCCCCTATACTGTTCTCTCCTGGTCCCCCTATTACTGTTCTTTCCTGGTCCCCCTATTACTGCTCTCTCCTGGTCCCCCTATTACTGTTCCCTCCTGGTCCCCTATTACTGTTCTCTCCTGGTTCCCCTATTACTGTTCCCTCCTGGTCCCCCTATTACTGTTCTCTCCTGCCCCCCTTATTACTGTTCCCTCCTGGTCCCCCTATTACTGTTCCCCCCTGGTCCCCCTATTACTATTCCCTCCTGGTCCCCCTATTACTGTTCTCTTCTGGTCCCCTTATTACTGTTCCCTCCTGGTCCCCCTATTACTATTCCCTCCTGGTCCCCCAATTACTGTTCTCTTCTGGTCCCCCTATTACTGTTCCCTCCTGGTCCCCCTATTACTGTTCCCTCCTGGTCCCCCTATTACTGTTTCCTCCTGGTCCCCCTATTACTGTTCCCTCCTGGTCCCCCTATTACTGTTCTCTCCTGGTCCCCCTATTACTGTTCCCTCCTGGTCCCCCTATTACTGTTCCCTCCTGGTCCCCCTATTACTGTTTCCTCCTGGTCCCCCTATTACTGTTCCCTCCTGGTCCCCCTATCACTGTTCTCTCCTGGTCCGCCTATTACTGTTCCCTCCTGGTCCCCCTATTACTATTCCCTCCTGGTCCCCCAATTACTGTTCTCTTCTGGTCCCCCTATTA
The DNA here is from genome assembly GCF_042186555.1 of Aquarana catesbeiana. Lineage (NCBI taxonomy): Eukaryota > Metazoa > Chordata > Amphibia > Anura > Ranidae > Aquarana > Aquarana catesbeiana. The sequence continues at coordinate 690,826,741 of NC_133326.1, read as the reverse complement.
CTGTTCTCTCCTGGTCCCCCTATTACTGTTCCCTCCTGGTCCCCCTATTACTGTTTCCTCCTGGTCCCCCTATTACTGTTCCCTCCTGGTCCCCCTATTACTGTTTCCTCCTGGTCCCCCTATTACTGTTCCCTCCTGGTCCCCCTATTACTGTTCCCTCCTGGTCCCCCTATTACTGTTTCCTCCTGGTCCCCCTATTACTGTTTCCTCCTGGTCCCCCTATTACTGTTCCCTCCTGGTCCCCCTATTACTGTTCCCTCCTGGTCCCCCTATTACTGTTTCCTCCTGGTCCCCCTATTACTGTTTCCTCCTGGTCCCCCTATTACTGTTCCCTCCTGGTCCCCCTATTACTGTTCTCTCCTGGTCCCCCTATTACTGTTCTCTCCTGGTCCCTCTATACTGTTCCATCTGGCGCTTTTCCTAGCAGAAGCGCCGACCCTGACAAAGTCTATGAAGCAGCTGAAGACAAGTTGTAGCTTATGGAAAACTAATACAAAACGTGTGATAAAAATTTCAGTCTGTAGTGGGAGGCCAGGCTGGAACTGTGAGGGAATGGGGACTGAGTCCTTGAGGGAACTAGGCTGAGTCTGCGTGGTTGTGGAAGGAGTCTGCGTGGTTGTGGAAGGAGTCTGCAGGGAAGCAGGGATGAGTCTGCCAGGGTGTAGGGGAAAGTCTGCCTGAAAGATTGGATGAGTCTGGCAGAGAGAAGAGATAAGGGAAGTGTCCCCCCAGACACCTACCTAGAAGATTTATCTCTTCTCTCTGGCAGACTCATCCCATCTTCCTGGCAGACTTTCCCCTGCAAGAGATAAAGGAAGTGTCCCCCCAGACATTTCCCTAAAAGACTTCTCTCTTCTCTCTGGCAGACTTATTCTATCATCCCTGCAGACTCCTTCCACAACCCAGCAATCTGTTCCCCTGACCTTCTTGCAGACTCGGTCTAGTTCCCGTACAGACTCGGTCCCCATTCCCTCACAGTTCCAGCCTGGCCTCCTACTCTCCTGCAGAAGGACATTTTTGTGACACGTTTTGTGTACGTGTTTCATAAGCTACAATTTGTATTGTCTTCAATTTAGCTTTTTCTTTTTTCTGGTGTTTTTGGTCTTCTTTTTCTGTATGGCTTTCCATTCATCGCTCATAAATGAAAAGCCCATGAACAGTTCCTGTTTCTCGCTACTAATGACTGCTCCATATCTCAGACACCTATACAGATTCAATGTGGTCTTCGTCATTTCTTCGAGGTCCTGAAAAAGAAAAAGAGAGAACAATGAGATTGATGAATGAATAGAAGAAATCCCTCTATGACCTCTGAGGGCCATTTCCCCACCTCTATGGGCCATCTAAGTCCATATGACTGTGAGATGTCAGATACTGGTCACCACTGTGCATAAGCAAGGATATGGATCTTCACTATCAAAGTTGTGCAAACTCCCTTCTGAAAGGTTTATATTTGTCCCCTTATTTCTCTTTACTCACTTCCCATGAGTCTTCAGATTGAGAGTCGTGGTGAGATCTCCCCTGAGGTCTGCCAGTGCACAACACATCAAATAACAGAGCCCTGTAACTAAGTGAAATGTACGTATGTATGGAGCTCTGTTATATGATGCTGTCATACACACTCAGGAATCGTGAGACAGCGCTGTCAGAGCTTAGGTGACTCCTCCCCCCGACTCACAAACTGATGAGTCAGATTCAAGTAAATTTAATGTGGGAAATAAAAATGGTGCACAGTTCTAATAAGGGAAGATGGAATATTCAACCTGCTTTCATGAATCTGGTCCTGACGGCTTCGCTTTAACCACTTCCCTACCGTGTATGGTCATATGACGGTGGCAGGAACCCTTTGTCCCTCCGGGCCGCCGTCATATGATGTCTTTTCTTCCTGAGCCTCTAGGGGGTGCGCGCGTGCGCCCGCCACGTCACTAGGCACCAGATGCGTGTGCCCGGCGGCCGCAATGTCCGCCGGGCACCCGCGATTGCCCGTAAACACAGCAGGACCGTACAGATCCACGTCCTGTCAGACGAGAGGAGACCGATGGTGTGTACCAGTACAGAGGAACACCGATCGGTCTTCTCCCCTTGTGAGTCCCCGCCCCCTACAGTTAGAATCACTCCCTAGGAAACATAATTAACCCCTCGATCACCCTCTAGTGTTAACCCCTTCCCTGCCAGTGACATTTACACAGTAATCAATGCATTTCTTATAGCACTGATCGCTGTACAAATGTGAAGGGTCCCAAAATAGTGTCAAAAGTGTCCGAAGTGTCCGTCGCAATATCGCAGTCATGATAAAAACCGCAGATCGTCGCCATTACTAGTAAAAAAAAATATAACAATAAAAATGCCACAAATTTATTCCCTATTTTGTAGACGCTATAACTTTTGCGCAAACCAATCAATATACGCTTATTGTGATTTTTTTTTTTAACAAAAATATCTAGAATAATACATATTGGCCTAAACTGAGGAAAAAATTATTTTTTTTAAAGGGATATTTATTATAGCAAAAAGTAAAAAATGTGTTTTTTTTTTCAAAATTGTTGCTCTTTTTTTGTTTATAGCGCAAAAAATAAAAAACGCAGAGGTGATCAAATACCACCAAAAGAAAGCTCTATTTGTGGGGAAAAAAATTATCAAAATTTCATATGAGTACAGTGTTGCATGACCGCGCAATTGTCATTCAAAGTGTAACAGCGCTGAAAGCTAAAAATTGATCTGGGCAGGAAGGGGGTGAAAATGCCCGGTATTGAAGTGGTTAAGCACAATGATTCATCTCAGAAACGTAATTTCTTCCTCTATGAACCCCCCAAAGTGTCATGATGGGCCCCAGCCATGTGTAAAGAGACTGGCTAGATGGGCCCCATGCACAATAAATTGTTACTTACCTTACGACATGCAGAAAATGGGGCGTGTGTCTCCCCTGCCTCCAGCTGTTTCCAATTTATTCCTCGGAAAAATCGGTGCTTCCGTATATTAGCAATATACACCTTTCGTTTTTTCTGGTCTTTACAAAGGAGCTATAGGTGAAAAAAGAAAACAGAGACATAAGATGACATTAATGGCATAAAAGTGCTAGGAAGCTGATTTATAACAAAGCACAAACCACATTTATAAAACACACAGACTCATTGGCTGAGCCTATATTTCTCTTTGCCTTGTCCCGCTGGGACTACTTACCTTGTTCAGAAAGTCCACTAAGACATCATCGGCACCGATAGGGTAACGTGGTGATTCCTGGCATATGGAAGCTCGAGGATTTCTTATATTGAATGGATAAATGCCAAAGGCTGCCTCAAATAACGTGACCCCCAATGCGAAATAGTCCACTGCTTTGTCAAATGGCTCGTCCTTAGATATCTATGGGAAAATCAGAGAGAGAAGGATCAGGACATGTCTGGCTGGAAAACAACAACATCATTTACAACAAGGTTCCTCCCAAATGTTTTCATCTTTAATACATTTGACCAGGGCCGCTGTTAGAAATCAAGGGGCCCCGTACAGCGTAACTGACAGGGCCCCTTGGCCCCGCCCACAACCCCACCCCTGGCTCCGCCCCTGACCCCATGCTGTCACAAAATCTGGGGGAATGGTGGCAGGAGCTGTAACATGTAACATGTTCCAAAAGGTGAACCTTTAAAGCAGTGTTTTGCCCCCAAAAAATAAACATTAAAAGCCAGCAGCTTCACATACTGCAGCTGCTGGTTTTTAATAAATGGACACTTACCTGTCCTGGAGTCCAGCGATGTTGGCACCCGCAGCTGATGTTTCCATCAGCTGTCGGGTGCTCCACCGCCATTGCGAGTAAGGGAACCCAGCAGTGTAGCCTTTCGGCTTCACGCCGGAAACCCTGCTGCGCATGCGCGAGGCCCCGCTCCTTTCTCCTATTGACCCAGCGGCCGAGGGAGGAGGAGGGAGCTCTGTGGCAGGGACTCCCGGAAGTGGAAAAGAATAGCTGATACCTTGTCCCCCCTCCTCCCAAAAGGTGCCAATTGTGGCACCGGAGGGGGGGAGGAATAAGATGAGCAGTTTTGGGTGGAATTCCGCTTCAATAACCATTATTATTCTAAACTTTTTACACCATTATAAAGCAGCAGAGATATCTTATTTTAGAAGTTTTTTGACAACTAATTAGCAGGGATGAGCTCAGGCGTGTTCAGACCATAGTTTGAACCCACCTTAGCTTTACCACCAGGAAGCTTTACAGCACCCAACCAATCATAACTGGATCTGAATGAGAGAGATGTCAGTGTTTTGACATCTGTGCCCATTCATTTTGTGTCCCCCCCATACACCACAGACTTGTGTCCATTTACATCAGGCTACCTCTCATCTGTCACATTTAGGTCTGCAAAAATAGAAAAGGGTGTTGTTTTCCTTTTTTTTTTTTGACCTGAATGGACACAAGTCAATTCATATCTGGACTCCTGTAGACCTACATGGAGCTTTTAATCAGGTCCACATCAGTGGCGGCTGGTGCTCAATATTTATAGGGGGGGGGGGGGGGGCGCAAACAAACTGAAAAATTAAGAAAAAAAAAATATCAATTGCGGCCACTGTGCCCATCAAATGCAGCCACTGAACCCATCAATTGCCGCCACTGTGCCATCAAACGCAGCTACTGTGCCCATCCATTGCTGCCACTGTCCCATCATACACAACTACTGTACCCATCAATTGCCGCCACTGTGCCATCAAACGCAGCTACTTTGCCCACTGGTCCACAGGAAAAACTGACAGCCACCTGATTGCAAAGCTTGGGTGAAAATTTCCTAAAGTGGAGTGGTTTGGGGGGTGGTAAAAATGCTGCTTGGCTGTGTGTTTTTACTGTCCCTTCCCCCCATCACGTGTGTAAAGTAGCATCTGACTATGTTGCTCATGGTCATTATCATTATGATGATCAGAGCACAGCAGGTGCTCTATGGCTCAGTGTAACATGCTGTGTGGTGCCGACTTTCTTATGGCTGTGCCGTGTTATAGTCTGTAACACACAGTACAGCCATATATTAAGAAAATTACACTGACAGAGCCATAGAGAACCTGCTGTGCTCTGATCATCATAATGACCATGAGCACACAATGGGGAGTGTGGGGACTGAGCCTCGGCCTGTGTGATATATCAGTGTGTAGGGGGATTGCTTGCTTGTGGACCAGCGTCGGGATTACTCTCAGTGTCTCCTTCAGGCTACAGCACGGCACTTACTGAGGGAAGGGAGCCGCATTAAAATTGAATCCATCCGCCGAGGAAAGCATACAGTGAGCACAAGGTACACTCACTATACAGAGCAGGGATTGTATGTTTCCACCCGAAAATGGAGAAAAAGTCCCTCTCCTTCTCTCACCTCCTGGGCCCCTCTATTAAACTGATGGGGCCCAGGAAGGTACTATATACTTTGCCAATGAAGTAGGTGCAGGTTAATAAAGTTTTTTAGCTAATTTGTTATTTTTAGCTGGAAATCTGCTCGAGCCCCCCCTGGTGGCTGGGCCAGATACAACAGGGCTGGCTGTACTGCCCTATCAGCGGCCCTGCATTTGACTTCATTTAGAAGCATCCTACTTCTATGTGTAGTGGTCACAAAGTAGCCATTACACACTGTCCAGACTCACCCCCTATGCACACAGAGCTAGAAGTGTCTGCCGGGCACAATACCAAAGAAGGAAAACCAATTGAAAGAAGTGATTTTTAGCCTGACAGACCCCCAGGACTGGACAGCTGCTGAGCCATACTACAGGCTCAGTTTTATCTAGAATTGCTTTGTGTATGGAGGTTCTCTTGATTTCTGGACAGACCTAATCTGTTTTTTTTTTGCTCTATGTATACAGGTTCTCTTTAATTCAGGTCTAATCTGGTTGATAATTGCCCTTTGTATGGACACAATGGACAATCAGATGATTAGTCTTTTACTTACCTCAGGGGCCATGTATAATTCTGAGCCAAACTCTCCAGTTCTCGTCTCGGAGCCAAATATGTTGGTTATTGCTATACCAAAGTCTGCTAATCTCACATGTCCGTTACAATCCAGAAGAATGTTATCAGGCTTCACACCACTGTGGAGAAAAAAAAATAGTCAGCTCTGCGGTTCAGATAATTGTCCCCCCCCCCCACCATATCCCAATATTATTGACCCATAGAGGGATCAACATTTACAAAACTCCCTTTCCTAGCACTGCCCATACACAGAATGATACAATTTAGGAAACAATCATATCTTTCATTTACTGATTTTACTACATGAGAAGTATGACCATTAACCACTTCCCTAGCATTGCATGAACCATTGTAGGGACGTTTATAAATGGCGCTTCAGAAGCTGTCAGACAGCTGCCTGGGCACGCGCCTATCAGGAAAAGTTTAGGTGAAGAGGCAGTGCAAAGAAGAGGAGAGAATTGTAAAATGATTGAAGTTTATAGAAAAGATATTTACCCGTAAATTACGCCTTTAGAGTGCACGTACTGCAGACCACATAGGAGTTCTGCTGCCAGACGTCTCATTGTGGGGAGGTCACATAATTTCTTGGATTCGATCTGCTTGCTCAGATCTCCCCCACTATAAATTTCCATCACATAGAATAGATGATCCTGAGGAAGGGAAGACAGGTTAGAAGGTATAAAAGAAAGTACTATGTTATAATTCTTTACCAAAACACACTACATGATGTCTATCCAAAACATCTCTCTATCTATCGCTATTGATCTATATCTATCTATATCCATATCCATCCATCCATCCATCTATCTAAGACAGCTACCTTTCTACATCTATCTATATATACTGTACATCCATCCAAACATATATATCCATCCATCCAACTATCTATCTATCTATCTATCTATCTATCTATCTATCTATCTATCTATCTATCCAAACGTAGACTTACCTCTGACTGGAAAGTGGCGTAGAGCTTGGTACAGTACGGTTGGCCCATAACCATTTGCATAACCTGACGTTCAGTCATGATGGTGTCCCGGTCTAGATAATATAGACGGCTCTTTTTAACGATCTTCACGGCCACCAGTTTGCCGCTATCAATATGGGTTGCCAGCATCACCTATAGGAAAGGGACAATTAGTACATCATCTTTTCCATGTTCTCTAGTTGTAACATCATTACTAGCCATTCCTCATGTTCTGAATTATCTTTCTTCCGCCTTTTTTCTGTCCTGCTGGATTTGTCATTTGTGGAAATATGACCAACTACTGTAAATGTCTTTTACACATCAAACAGAGCCACTGTTGGCCTTGTTCAACACAGCAGACTGATTCTCAGGTGCCATAACCCCCAAGCCACCAATCGGAATTCACTATGTAGAAGTCAGACTTGTACAAGGTGGATTTTGACTGGTTGCTGCACTGGCGGGCACAGTCTGAAGGTGGGTACACCTACAAGAAAATCAGGCAAACGATTGTCTGATTTTCCTCGATGTTTCACAGCAAGTCAAAATCGAGGATGAAACTAATGTATGAAAATCCCCGTACGACAAGAGGCTTTTTTTTAATTTATTGTTTATGATCATAGGCAGTATCTGATTTTTCTCATACGAAAACAGTACACTTTAAACAAAAATCGTTCTGTTCACCTACGAGAACATTTTTGGAGTTTGTCCCTTAAGAAATTTTTGTTTGGAAAGTCTGAATCAGATGTCAAAAGTTGCATACACACTATACAAAAATCAAACGATCATGCCTCATACAGAATGTTTCTTCCAATTATCTCAGTGTGTACCCCACTTGACACTTTGCATTAAAGCTGAACAGTGGGGTCCTTCTTGACACTGCAAGGGTTAATGGGTCATTGTGCCCAGGGAATTATGACTACGGTTATGTACAAACCTTATTCCATACTCCCGCAGGTTTCCTCTGCACAGCACGACTGCTCCCCCCTAAAGTCATCCCATATAGTGCACAATCAGCAGTCCTGCATTGTACGGGAGGATACTAAGGGTCATGGGACAGCAGAGGAGAGTGCCGGCTGCCTGGGATAGGCTAATGATATCACCTCAATCATCACCTCTTAGGAAAAATGATCTGTAATAAGACCTTACACTGGACCCCCTCCCTCCCCCGATCCCACTGTACCCGAGTCCCGCAATCCCCCCACAGTCAGACCCCGGCAAGCTGCTTCGGTCTTGGGATTTCAACTCCCCGTGGCTTGCTCTCCTCCCCTCACTGACAGGATGGGCTAGGCGGATTCTGATTGGTCAGTAGCACCGTCCATGTGACAATTAATGCCTCATACATGCTGAGAGACCGGTGAAGCAGCATCCCGGTGTGTGACTGCGGGGGATGGGGAGGGTGTCCAGTGTAAGGTCACCTTACAGATTTTCTATAAAGGTGAACTTACATTTGAAAATTTCCAGTGGAGAGCGAGATCCACTACAACTGTAACGTTCTCTTATATCCTAGGGTTCATCTTTAAATTGTTGCATAAAGGGTGTACTGCCCCCCTTGCTCAGTACATTATCCCCCTTCCCCTAAAGGCTGAGCTGAGCGTACATGTTTATGCTGCTCCTGTCATGTAGTCTTCAGTGTTAATTTAGACGATTAAAACATTTTAGTCAACTAAATTAATACTATTTTAGTCGACTAAAATATGACTAAAACTAAAACAATTGAGATGACTAAAATACGACTAAAACTAAAAGCCATTTTAGTCAAAAGACTAAAATGAGACTAAAACTAAAATGCCATTTTAGTCAAAGGACTATGACTAAAACTAAATTGCAATTACTGAAATGTACTGGAGATTTTAGTAGACTAAAACATAGAACATTTTAGTCGACTAAAATGCACTGGAGATTTAGTCGACTAAATACGACTAAAACTAAAACAATTGCAGAAGACTAAAATGGGACTAAAACTAAAATGCCATTTTAGTCCCAAGACTAAAATTAACACTGGTAGTATTCCATGGTCATAATGTGTCCCCCCTGTGTTTAAGTACTAATCTTTGGTCACTTACCGTCCCTTGGCTTCCCGATCCAAGTCTTTTATGGAAGATGAAGCTCTCTGGATACAAGCAACCTGGTACACGTGCTGTAGAGAGAGAAAGAGAAAATACATTTATTACCCTGTCCTCATACAAGTCATACTACTCTGCTTATTTCTATTGGCAATGAAGCCCCAAAAATAGAGAAAACAGCTAAACCGCAGATGCACTGCTGACCCTAGTTTCCAGTACCAGAAAGGCTATGCCCAGCATGGCTCCACTACTGTACATGACAGATGCCAAAATGCTGTATTGACCACGGCTCGACAAGAGTCTTGTGACGGGAGGCACTTTGTGCGGGTGTCCAGTGGATGCCAGGTTACCCTAGAAAGGTCAGAAAACTCCTGGTTCAGCTCCCCCAGCCCCTCTTATGAGTTACCCTGTGTGTATTAGGGGCATAGGGTGACCGAGAAAATGATGGACACTTAATGGCTGCTGAGAATGTGGCCTGGATTACTTCAAATGGGACAGTAATATTTGTCAGCAATATCCCTCAATAAATCTATGATGAGAAGTTGATTCCACCTTTTCAGACTGAGAGACTCATGCCAGATGTTAAAATGATCAGCAAGCCATCTGGTGGCTGGTGATCTCCTGCTATTGTCTGTTTATTAAGGTGTTATGTGTTTTCTGCTAAGCTTGTCTGTCCCATGGTTAATCGGTAATTGGGTCACCCATTGTTTGATTAATCACAACATTGTCTGGGTGGGCATTGAGTCACCTAAGCTGGTTTAACCAGTTCCGGACCACCCACCGCATATACTCTGCAACAGGGCGACCGGGCTGCGCAAAACCACGTACAGGTACATGGTTTTGTGCACACAGCTTAAGGGGGTGCATGCGCCGCTCCCGCTGTGATTTGACACAGCAGGAGCCAAGCGGCTGATCCGCCAATCATTCTGTGGAGAGACAGATTTGTCAGGGAGAAAAAGAGAAATCTTATGTTTCAGCTAAGCTGAAACATGGATCTCTTGTTTTCTCCAGTGTATCAGTTCCCTGCACAGTTAGTAGCACCTCCCTAGGACACATTTTACCCTTTGATCGCTTCTGGTGTTAACCCCTTCCCTGCCAGTGTCATTTATACAGTAATCCGTGCATTTTTTTTAGCACTGATCACTGTATTGGTGCCACTGATCCCAAAAAGTGTCACTTGGTGTTAAATTTGTCGGCTGAAATGTCGCACTCCCGCTAAAAATCGCTGAATGCCACCTAAACCAGTAAAAACTATAAAGATAAATAAAAAGCCCCTAAATCTTATCCCTATTTTGTAGATGCTATAACTTTCGCGCAAACCAATCACTATACGCTTATTGGGATTTTTTTACCAAACATATGTAGCAGAATACATATTGGTCTAAACTGATGTAGAAATTAGATTTTTTACATTTGTTTATTCAGAATGTTTTATAGCAGAAAGTAAAAAATATTGTTTTTTATTCAAAATTGTTGCTATTGTTCTGTTTATAGTGAAAAAAATAAAAACTGCAGAGGTGATCAAATACCACCAAAAGAAAGCTCTATTTGTGGGGAAAAAAGGATATCAATTTTATTTGGGTACAGTGTCGCATGACCACGCAATTGTCAATTAAAGCAACGCAGTGCCGTATCACAAAAAATTGCCTGGTCAGAAGGTGGGTAAAACCTTTCGGAGCTGAAGTGGCTAAGTGACTAGTTAATTAGCTCATGTTATGTTTCTGGTTACAGTTTGTATTGTTCAGGTAATATGATCAGGAGGGGACTGTTCTCTTGTGGGGTATAAAGTATGTGTCTGGGTTTCAATAATCAGTTCCAGATCTCATACAAGCTATTGTTGGCTAGTCTTATATGCTATGCAGCTATAATATCTGGTATCTATGTTCAGACTGGAGAAAGCGGTATACTGAGTTTACACAAGTTTGTTTGTTCTTTCACTGGCTTTATTTCCTCATGTCAGAGCCTTCAGCAAGGAGGACAGTGAGCAGCAAAAAAGTGACATCATTAAATGTCCATCCAAATCTGATAAGGCCAGCAGTCATAGGCAGAAAGGTCTTAGATCTCACACTGCAGATGTACAGCTATGAGATATTTTTTCCTCACCTATGTACTATATGACAATTCAAATTATAATAATACTTACCTTCTTTTTCCATTCTTTCCTTCTCCAGTCGAGAGATCTCTTCTTCCATCCTAAATTTAATTAAACGTTCCATTATCTCCTGTTTACGTATCTCTATTTCCTGCTCTCTCCCCCTCTTCATCTGTGCTTTAGCTCTCTTCTCTGCAGGCCTCTTTGCTTTCTCCTCCCTGCTCTTCTTCCTTGGAACCTCATCTGCCTGCTCTGTGGGGCACTCTGTATCCTCCTCTCCTCTCCTCTTTCGCGGTGCTTTGGTTCTCTTCTCTATGGGCCTCTCTTTCTCCTTTCTGCTCTTCTTCTTTGGAACCTCATCTGCCTGCTCTGCGGGGCACTCTGTTTCTGCCTCTCCTCTCCTCTTCCGCAGGGCTTTGGTTTGCTTCTCTATGGGCCTCTCTGCTTTCTCCTTTCTGCTCTTCTTCTTTGGAACCTCATCTGCCTGTTCTGCTGGGCACTCTGTTTCCGCCTCTCCTCTCCTTTTCCGTGGTGCCTTGGCTCTCTTCTCTACAGGCCTCTCTGCTTCTTCCTCTTTGCTCTTCCTCTGAGACTCATCTGCTTGGCACTCTGTTTCCTCCTCTCTTCTCTTTCTTGGTGCCTTAGCTCTCTTCTCTACGGGCCTCTCTAATCCCGCCTCTCTTCTCTTCCTCTGTGCTTTGGCTTTCTTCTCTGCAGGCCTCTCTGATTCCTCCTTTCTGCTCTTCCTTCTCTGAACCTCATCTTCCTGCTTTGTGGGGTACTCTGTTTCTTCCTCTCTTCTCCTCTTCCTCTGTGCCTTGGCTCTCGTCTCTACGGGCCAATCTGATTCCTCCTCTCTTCTCTTCCTCGGTGCCTTGGCTCTCTTTGCAGGTCTCTCCGATTCCTTCTTTCTGCTCTTCTTACTCTGAACCTCATCTTCCTGCTCTGTGGGGCGCTCTATTTCTTCCTCTCTTCTCCTCTTCTTCTGTGCCTTGGCTCTCGTCTCTACGGGTGAATCTGATTCCTCCTCTCTTCTCTTCCTCGGTGCCTTGGCTCTCTTTGCAGGTCTCTCTGATTCCTCCTTTCTGCTCTTCTTCCTCTGACTCTCATCTTCCTGCTCTGTAGGGGACTCTGTTTCCTCCTCTCGTCTCCTCTTCCTCAGTGCCTTGGTTCTCTTCTCTACAAGCCTCTCTATTTCCTCATTTAATGTCTTCCCTATTGCCTGGACTGCGGTCTCATCATAATTCTGCTCCCTGTGGAGCTCATCTAGTTCTCTGTAGAGCCTCATATATTCTTTATAAGGCTTTAAAATGTTTTTCCCTTTCTTGGTCATTTTCATGGTTATTGTCACCATCATTTGTACCTCAGCTGGTCTCTCCTGAAAGGAAAACTTTCGGGTGATTCTTGTAGAATCCACCATCTTTAATATCAAATAATATCTCACAATAAAAGAAAAGTGATGTAGCTAATAATAGATCCTTCTCTTTAATATTGAAACTACTGGCTATATAATGTTTTCACTGTTGTACAATGAATACTCAGGACGCACACAATTACAAGTCTGCTCACTGCAATCTCCAGAGATCAACTGACAGAGAGCCGCGCGCGCGCACTTATCTAGAGTTGTTTACTTGGCCGTTGGAGCACGCCTCTGTGACGTCACAACGCTGCAGCGTCTGATAGTCACGTGACCACGCGCACTTCTATGTCTATTCAGGTGGCCGCCCACGTGACTTCGCATTACTTCTATTGAAAACAGGGCTCCGCCCTCCCCCTGTACGTGATGACGTCACTGGAGAGGCGCGAACGCGCTGAGAAGCTGTGAGGAGAGGTGAGCGAGGAATGGAGGAGAACTGAGAGACCGTCCCGCCTCCTGTTCGTGGCTCCTCCCCCTTACCGGACCGCAAGACTTGTGAGAAGAGGGCTGACAGAACGAACCGGCTCCTCCCCCCTCCATACCGGACCGAGGAGAAGTGAGGAGACCGAGCGGGGAATGAGGAGAGACCTTCCCGCCGCCTGTCTGGTGCCCCTCACCGGACCGAGGAATGAGGGAGATGTGCGGAGACTGATCGGGGAGAAAACTGACAGGACCTCCCGGGACCTCTACCGTCCATACCGGACCGACCGGAGAGAGAGGTGAGAGATTCCCGCCCCCTGTCCGGGGCTCCTCCCCCTCACCGGACCGACCGGGGAAGACTGACAGAGCGAACCGGGACCTTCCATACCGGACCGAGGAGACCGACCGGGGAGGAAGGCTGACAGATTACCGGGACCCCTCCCCCTCCATAACGGACCAGGTAAGAGAGAGATAAATTACCGGCACCCCTCCCCCACCAGGACACCTCCATACCGGGGAACCCCTCCCCCCTCCATACCGGGGAACCCCTCCCCCCTCCATACCGGGACCCCTCCCCCCTCCATACCGGACCAGGTAAGAGAGAGATAAATTACCGGCACCCCTCCCCCACCAGGACACCTCTATACCGGGGAACCCCCTCTCCATACCGGGACCCCATACTGTGACCCCTCCCCCACTAGGACAGCTCCATACCTGGGAACACCCCCCCCCTCCATACCTGGGAACACCCCCCCCCCCTCCATACCTGGGAACACCCCCCCCCCCCTCCATACCTGGGAACACCCCCCCCCTCCATACCTGGGAACACCCCCCCCCCCTCCATACCTGGGAACACCCCCCCCCCCTCCATACCTGGGAACACCCCCCCCCCCTCCATACCTGGGAACACCCCCCCCCCTCCATACCTGGGAACACCCCCCCCTCCATACCTGGGAACACCCCCCCCCCCCTCCATACCTGGGAACACCCCCCCCCCCCTCCATACCTGGGAACACCCCCCCCCCCTCCATACCTGGGAACACCCCCCCCTCCTCCATACCTGGGAACACCCCCCCCTCCATACCTGGGAACACCCCCCCCCCTCCATACCTGGGAACACCCCCCCCCCCTCCATACCTGGGAACACCCCCCCCCCCCTCCATACCTGGGAACACCCCCCCCCCTCCATACCTGGGAACACCCCCCCCTCCATACCTGGGAACACCCCCCCCCCCCTCCATACCTGGGAACACCCCCCCCCCCCTCCATACCTGGGAACACCCCCCCCCCCTCCATACCTGGGAACACCCCCCCCTCCTCCATACCTGGGAACACCCCCCCCTCCATACCTGGGAACACCCCCCCCCTCCATACCTGGGAACACCCCCCCCCCCCTCCATACCTGGGAACACCCCCCCCCCCCTCCATACCTGGGAACACCCCCCCCCCCTCCATACCTGGGAACACCCCCCCCCCCTCCATACCTGGGAACACCCCCCCCCTCCATACCTGGGAACACCCCCCCCCCTCCATACCTGGGAACACCCCCCCCCTCCATACCTGGGAACACCCCCCCCCCCTCCATACCTGGGAACACCCCCCCCCTCCATACCTGGGAACACCCCCCCCCTCCATACCTGGGAACACCCCCCCCTCCATACCTGGGAACACCCCCCCCCCCTCCATACCTGGGAACACCCCCCCCCCTCCATACCTGGGAACACCCCCCCCCCCTCCATACCTGGGAACACCCCCCCCCCTCCATACCTGGGAACACCCCCCCCCCTCCATACCTGGGAACACCCCCCCCCTCCATACCTGGGAACACCCCCCCCCCTCCATACCTGGGAACACCCCCCCCCTCCATACCTGGGAACACCCCCCCCCCCTCCATACCTGGGAACACCCCCCCCCCCTCCATACCTGGGAACACCCCCCCCCCCCTCCATACCTGGGAACACCCCCCCCCCTCCATACCTGGGAACACCCCCCCTCCATACCTGGGAACACCCCCCCCTCCATACCTGGGAACACCCCCCCCCCCCTCCATACCTGGGAACACCCCCCCCCCCTCCATACCTGGGAACACCCCCCCCCCTCCATACCTGGGAACACCCCCCCCCTCCATACCTGGGAACACCCCCCCCCTCCATACCTGGGAACACCCCCCCCCCTCCATACCTGGGAACACCCCCCCCCTCCATACCTGGGAACACCCCCCCCCCCCTCCATACCTGGGAACACCCCCCCCCTCCATACCTGGGAACACCCCCCCCCCCTCCATACCTGGGAACACCCCCCCCTCCTCCATACCTGGGAACACCCCCCCCCCCCCTCCATACCTGGGAACACCCCCCCCCTCCATACCTGGGAACACCCCCCCCCCCCCTCCATACCTGGGAACACCCCCCCCCCCTCCATACCTGGGAACACCCCCCCCCTCCATACCTGGGAACACCCCCCCCCCTCCATACCTGGGAACACCCCCCCCCCTCCATACCTGGGAACACCCCCCCCCCCCTCCATACCTGGGAACACCCCCCCCTCCATACCTGGGAACACCCCCCCCCCTCCATACCTGGGAACACCCCCCCCCCTCCATACCTGGGAACACCCCCCCCCCTCCATACCTGGGAACACCCCCCCCCTCCATACCTGGGAACACCCCCCCCCCCTCCATACCTGGGAACACCCCCCCCCCTCCATACCTGGGAACACCCCCCCCCTCCATACCTGGGAACACCCCCCCCCCTCCATACCTGGGAACACCCCCCCCCCCTCCATACCTGGGAACACCCCCCCCCTCCATACCTGGGAACACCCCCCCCTCCATACCTGGGAACACCCCCCCCCCTCCATACCTGGGAACACCCCCCCCCTCCATACCTGGGAACACCCCCCCCCCTCCATACCTGGGAACACCCCCCCCCCTCCATACCCCCCCCCTCCATACCTGGGAACACCCCCCCCCCCTCCATACCTGGGAACACCCCCCCCCTCCATACCTGGGAACACCCCCCCCTCCATACCTGGGAACACCCCCCCCCCTCCATACCTGGGAACACCCCCCCCCCTCCATACCTGGGAACACCCCCCCCCCTCCATACCTGGGAACACCCCCCCCTCCATACCTGGGAACACCCCCCCCTCCATACCTGGGAACACCCCCCCCTCCATACCTGGGAACACCCCCCCCCCCCCTCCATACCTGGGAACACCCCCCCCCCTTCCATACCTGGGAACACCCCCCCCCCTCCATACCTGGGAACACCCCCCCCCCTTCCATACCTGGGAACACCCCCCCCCCCTCCATACCTGGGAACACCCCCCCCCTCCATACCTGGGAACACCCCCCCCCCTCCATACCTGGGAACACCCCCCCCCCCCCTCCATACCTGGGAACACCCCCCCCCCTCCATACCTGGGAACACCCCCCCCCTCCATACCTGGGAACACCCCCCCCCCTCCATACCTGGGAACACCCCCCCCCCTCCATACCTGGGAACACCCCCCCCCCTCCATACCTGGGAACACCCCCCCCTCCATACCTGGGAACACCCCCCCCTCCATACCTGGGAACACCCCCCCCCTCCATACCTGGGAACACCCCCCCCCCCTCCATACCTGGGAACACCCCCCCCTCCATACCTGGGAACACCCCCCCCTCCATACCTGGGAACACCCCCCCCCCCCTCCATACCTGGGAACACCCCCCCCCCCCTCCATACCTGGGAACACCCCCCCCCCCCATACCTGGGAACACCCCCCCCCCCTCCATACCTGGGAACACCCCCCCCCCTCCATACCTGGGAACACCCCCCCCCCCTCCATACCTGGGAACACCCCCCCCCCCCTCCATACCTGGGAACACCCCCCCCCCCTCCATACCTGGGAACACCCCCCCCCCCTCCATACCTGGGAACACCCCCCCCCCCATACCTGGGAACACCCCCCCCCCCTCCATACCTGGGAACACCCCCCCCCTCCATACCTGGGAACACCCCCCCCCCCTCCATACCTGGGAACACCCCCCCCTCCATACCTGGGAACACCCCCCCCCCTCCATACCTGGGAACACCCCCCCCCCCTCCATACCTGGGAACACCCCCCCCCCTCCATACCTGGGAACACCCCCCCCTCCATACCTGGGAACACCCCCCCCCCCTCCATACCTGGGAACACCCCCCCCCCTCCATACCTGGGAACACCCCCCCCCCTCCATACCTGGGAACACCCCCCCCCTCCATACCTGGGAACACCCCCCCCCCCCTCCATACCTGGGAACACCCCCCCCTCCATACCTGGGAACACCCCCCCCCCTCCATACCTGGGAACACCCCCCCCCTCCATACCTGGGAACACCCCCCCCCCTCCATACCTGGGAACACCCCCCCCCCTCCATACCTGGGAACACCCCCCCCCCTCCATACCTGGGAACACCCCCCCCCTCCATACCTGGGAACACCCCCCCCCCTCCATACCTGGGAACACCCCCCCCCCTCCATACCTGGGAACACCCCCCCTCCATACCTGGGAACACCCCCCCCCTCCATACCTGGGAACACCCCCCCCCTCCATACCTGGGAACACCCCCCCCCTCCATACCTGGGAACACCCCCCCCCTCCATACCTGGGAACACCCCCCCCCCTCCATACCTGGGAACACCCCCCCCCTCCATACCTGGGAACACCCCCCCCCTCCATACCTGGGAACACCCCCCCCCCTCCATACCCCCCCCCTCCATACCTGGGAACACCCCCCCCCCCTCCATACCTGGGAACACCCCCCCCCTCCATACCTGGGAACACCCCCCCCCTCCATACCTGGGAACACCCCCCCCCTCCATACCTGGGAACACCCCCCCCCCCTCCATACCTGGGAACACCCCCCCCCTCCATACCTGGGAACACCCCCCCCTCCATACCTGGGAACACCCCCCCCCCCTCCATACCTGGGAACACCCCCCCCCCCTCCATACCTGGGAACACCCCCCCCCCTTCCATACCTGGGAACACCCCCCCCCTCCATACCTGGGAACACCCCCCCCCCTTCCATACCTGGGAACACCCCCCCCCCCCTCCATACCTGGGAACACCCCCCCCCTCCATACCTGGGAACACCCCCCCCCTCCATACCTGGGAACACCCCCCCCCCCTCCATACCTGGGAACACCCCCCCCTCCTCCATACCTGGGAACACCCCCCCCCCCCTCCATACCTGGGAACACCCCCCCCTCCATACCTGGGAACACCCCCCCCCCCCTCCATACCTGGGAACACCCCCCCCCCTCCATACCTGGGAACACCCCCCCCCCTCCATACCTGGGAACACCCCCCCCCCCTCCATACCTGGGAACACCCCCCCCCCCCTCCATACCTGGGAACACCCCCCCCCCCCTCCATACCTGGGAACACCCCCCCCCTCCATACCTGGGAACACCCCCCCCCCTCCATACCTGGGAACACCCCCCCCCTCCATACCTGGGAACACCCCCCCCCTCCATACCTGGGAACACCCCCCCCCCTCCATACCTGGGAACACCCCCCCCCCTCCATACCTGGGAACACCCCCCCCCTCCATACCTGGGAACACCCCCCCCCTCCATACCTGGGAACACCCCCCCCCCTCCATACCTGGGAACACCCCCCCCCCTCCATACCTGGGAACACCCCCCCCCTCCATACCTGGGAACACCCCCCCCTCCATACCTGGGAACACCCCCCCCCCTCCATACCTGGGAACACCCCCCCCCCCTCCATACCTGGGAACACCCCCCCCCCTCCATACCTGGGAACACCCCCCCCCCTCCATACCCCCCCCCTCCATACCTGGGAACACCCCCCCCCCCTCCATACCTGGGAACACCCCCCCCCCTCCATACCTGGGAACACCCCCCCCCTCCATACCTGGGAACACCCCCCCCCCTCCATACCTGGGAACACCCCCCCCCCCTCCATACCTGGGAACACCCCCCCCCTCCATACCTGGGAACACCCCCCCCTCCATACCTGGGAACACCCCCCCCTCCATACCTGGGAACACCCCCCCCCCCCTCCATACCTGGGAACACCCCCCCCCCTTCCATACCTGGGAACACCCCCCCCCTCCATACCTGGGAACACCCCCCCCCCTTCCATACCTGGGAACACCCCCCCCCCCCTCCATACCTGGGAACACCCCCCCCCTCCATACCTGGGAACACCCCCCCCCCTCCATACCTGGGAACACCCCCCCCCGCCCCCCTCCATACCTGGGAACACCCCCCCCCCCTCCATACCTGGGAACACCCCCCCCCCTCCATACCTGGGAACACCCCCCCCCTCCATACCTGGGAACACCCCCCCCCCCTCCATACCTGGGAACACCCCCCCCCTCCATACCTGGGAACACCCCCCCCTCCATACCTGGGAACACCCCCCCCCTCCATACCTGGGAACACCCCCCCCCCCTCCATACCTGGGAACACCCCCCCCTCCATACCTGGGAACACCCCCCCCTCCATACCTGGGAACACCCCCCCCCCCCTCCATACCTGGGAACACCCCCCCCCCCTCCATACCTGGGAACACCCCCCCCCCCATACCTGGGAACACCCCCCCCCCTCCATACCTGGGAACACCCCCCCCCCCTCCATACCTGGGAACACCCCCCCCCCCCTCCATACCTGGGAACACCCCCCCCCCCCCTCCATACCTGGGAACACCCCCCCCCCTCCATACCTGGGAACACCCCCCCCCCATACCTGGGAACACCCCCCCCCCTCCATACCTGGGAACACCCCCCCCCCCCTCCATACCTGGGAACACCCCCCCCCTCCATACCTGGGAACACCCCCCCCCCTCCATACCTGGGAACACCCCCCCCTCCTCCATACCTGGGAACACCCCCCCCCCCTCCATACCTGGGAACACCCCCCCCCCCCTCCATACCTGGGAACACCCCCCCCCTCCATACCTGGGAACACCCCCCCCCCCTCCATACCTGGGAACACCCCCCCCCCTCCATACCTGGGAACACCCCCCCCCCTCCATACCTGGGAACACCCCCCCCCCTCCATACCTGGGAACACCCCCCCCCCCCTCCATACCTGGGAACACCCCCCCCCTCCATACCTGGGAACACCCCCCCCCCCTCCATACCTGGGAACACCCCCCCCCTCCATACCTGGGAACACCCCCCCCCCTCCATACCTGGGAACACCCCCCCCCCCCTCCATACCTGGGAACACCCCCCCCCCTCCATACCTGGGAACACCCCCCCCCCTCCATACCTGGGAACACCCCCCCCCCTCCATACCTGGGAACACCCCCCCCCCCTCCATACCTGGGAACACCCCCCCCCCTCCATACCTGGGAACACCCCCCCCCTCCATACCTGGGAACACCCCCCCCCTCCATACCTGGGAACACCCCCCCCCTCCATACCTGGGAACACCCCCCCCCCCTCCATACCTGGGAACACCCCCCCCCCCTCCATACCTGGGAACACCCCCCCCCCCTCCATACCCCCCCCTCCATACCTGGGAACACCCCCCCCCCCCTCCATACCTGGGAACACCCCCCCCCTCCATACCTGGGAACACCCCCCCCCTCCATACCTGGGAACACCCCCCCCCCCTCCATACCTGGGAACACCCCCCCCCCTCCATACCTGGGAACACCCCCCCCCTCCATACCTGGGAACACCCCCCCCCTCCATACCTGGGAACACCCCCCCCTCCATACCTGGGAACACCCCCCCCCCTCCATACCTGGGAACACCCCCCCCCCTTCCATACCTGGGAACACCCCCCCCCTCCATACCTGGGAACACCCCCCCCCCCTTCCATACCTGGGAACACCCCCCCCCCCTCCATACCTGGGAACACCCCCCCCCCTCCATACCTGGGAACACCCCCCCCCTCCATACCTGGGAACACCCCCCCCCCCCTCCATACCTGGGAACACCCCCCCCCCTCCATACCTGGGAACACCCCCCCCCCTCCATACCTGGGAACACCCCCCCCCCTCCATACCTGGGAACACCCCCCCCCTCCATACCTGGGAACACCCCCCCCCCCTCCATACCTGGGAACACCCCCCCCTCCATACCTGGGAACACCCCCCCCTCCATACCTGGGAACACCCCCCCCTCCATACCTGGGAACACCCCCCCCTCCATACCTGGGAACACCCCCCCCCCCTCCATACCTGGGAACACCCCCCCCTCCATACCTGGGAACACCCCCCCCTCCATACCTGGGAACACCCCCCCCCCTCCATACCTGGGAACACCCCCCCCCCCTTCCATACCTGGGAACACCCCCCCCCCTCCATACCTGGGAACACCCCCCCCCCTTCCATACCTGGGAACACCCCCCCCCCTCCATACCTGGGAACACCCCCCCCCCCTTCCATACCTGGGAACACCCCCCCCCCCTCCATACCTGGGAACACCCCCCCCCCTCCATACCTGGGAACACCCCCCCCCTCCATACCTGGGAACACCCCCCCCCCCCCTCCATACCTGGGAACACCCCCCCCCCTCCATACCTGGGAACACCCCCCCCCTCCATACCTGGGAACACCCCCCCCCCTCCATACCTGGGAACACCCCCCCCTCCATACCTGGGAACACCCCCCCCCCCTCCATACCTGGGAACACCCCCCCCTCCATACCTGGGAACACCCCCCCCTCCATACCTGGGAACACCCCCCCCCCCTCCATACCTGGGAACACCCCCCCCCTCCATACCTGGGAACACCCCCCCCTCCATACCTGGGAACACCCCCCCCCCCCCTCCATACCTGGGAACACCCCCCCCCCCTCCATACCTGGGAACACCCCCCCCCCCCATACCTGGGAACACCCCCCCCCCCTCCATACCTGGGAACACCCCCCCCCCCCCTCCATACCTGGGAACACCCCCCCCCCCCCTCCATACCTGGGAACACCCCCCCCCCCCCTCCATACCTGGGAACACCCCCCCCCCCATACCTGGGAACACCCCCCCCCCTCCATACCTGGGAACACCCCCCCCCCCTCCATACCTGGGAACAGGTGAGTGTCTGTAATGACTCCGTATATTTCTGCTGCCAGTTTGAAGCTGAATGACTCCACCAGCCGCTGCCGACCTCCGTCACAGACCAGAAGATCTGAGGAGAATGTGTCTGCAATACGAGGAGATCTACCCAGAATCTGCCGCCATCCGGGGCTACTGCCGAGGGGAAGACATCTATTCCAGGTAGGTGATTGTACTGTACTCTAAACCAGGGTTTTCTCAACTGTTCACTGACTGGCTCTGCCATACCGCCAGCTGCCACTACATACAGTGCCTTGCAAAAGTATTCACCCCCCTTGGCATTTTTCGTGTTTTGTTGCCTCACAGCCTGGAATTAACTTGGATTGTTTGAGGATTTGCATCATTTAATTTACAGAACATGCCCACAACTTTGAAGATATTTTTTTTTTTTTTTTTTTACTGTGAAGCAAACAATAGGACAAAATAACAGAAAAAGTCCATGTGCATAACTATTCACCCCCCTAGATACTTTGTAGAGCCACCTTTTGCGGCTATCACAGCTCCAAGTCGCTTTGGATAAGTCTCTATGAGCTGCTCACATCTTACCACTGGGATTTTTGCCCATTCCTCCTTGCAAAACTGCTCCAGCTCCTTCAAGTTGGATGGTTTGCGCTTGTGAACAGCAATCTTTGAGTCTGACCACAGACTTTCTATTGGATTGAGGTCTGGGCTTTGACTAGGCCATTCCAACACATTTACATGTTTCCCCTTAAACCACTCAAGTGTTGCTTTAGCAGTGTGTTTGGGGTCATTGTCCTGCTGGAAGGTGAACCTCCGTCCTAGCCTCAAATCACACACAGAGTAGTACAGGGTTTGCTCAAGAAAATCCCTGTATTTAGCACCATCCATCTTTCCCTCAACTCTGACCAGTTTCCCAGTCCTGACTGCTGAAAAACATCCCCACAGCATGATGCTGCCACCACCATGTTTCACGGTGGGGATGGTGTTCTTTGGGTGATGTGATGTGTTGGGTTTGCTCCAGACATAGTGTTTTCTTTGATGGCCAAAAAGTTCATTTTTAGTCTCATCAGACCAGAGCACCTTCCTCCATACATTTTGGGAGTCTCCCACACGCCTTTTTACAAACTCAAAACGTGCCATGTTGTTTTTTGCTGAAAGTAATGGCTTTCTTCTGGCCACTCTGCCATAAAGCCCAACTCTATGGAGTGTACGGCTTATTGTCAGCTTAATGCCCTCCTTGCCCGGTCCGTGAGTTTTGGTGTGCGGCCGTCTCTTGGCAGGTTTGCTTGTTGTGCCATCTTCTTTCCATTTGGTTATGATAGATTTGATGGTGCTCCTAGGGATCATCAAAGATTTTTTTTTTTTTTTTTATAACCTAACCCTGACTTGTACTTCTCAACAACATTGACCCTTACTTGTTTGGAGAGTTCCTTGGTCTTCATGGCAGTGTTTGGTTAGTGGTGCCTCTTGCTTAGGTGTTGCAGCCTCTGGGGCCTTTCAGAAAGGTGTGTATATGTAATGACAGATCATGTGACACTTAGATTGCACACAGGTGGACATCATTTCACTAATTGTGACTTCTGAAGGTAATTGGTTGCACCAGAGCTTTTTATGAGCTTCATAACAAAGGGGGTGAATACATACACACATGCAAATTATCAGTTTTTTATTTCTGAAAAATAGTTTTATTTTAAAAAAAAAAAAAAACACTTTAATGAATTTTAATGTAAAACAAACCCCAATATATAACACTGTTTTTTTTTTTTTTTTTTTTTTGTAAAATATAAAAGATGTCACCCATTTTATTTTCCATAGGCGACTCTTTAACCACCTCAATACAGGGCACGTACACCCCCTTCCTGCCCAAGCCATTTTTCAGTTTTCAGCGCTGTCGCACTTTGAATGACAATTGCGCGGTCGTGTTACACTGCACCTTAATTAAATTTTTATCATTTTTTTTTCCCACAAATAGAGCTTTCTTTTGGTGGTATTTGATCACCTCTGTGGTTTTTATTTCTTGCGCTATAAACAAAAGAAGAGGGACAAATTTGAAAAAACACAATATTTTTTACTTTTTGCTATAATAAATATCCAATTTTTTTTTTTTTTAACACATTTTTTCCTCAGTTTAGGCCGATATGTATTCTTCTACATATTTTTGGTAAAAAAAAATTGCGATAAGCGTATATTGATTGGTTTGCGCAAAAGTTATAGCGTCTACAAAATACAGGATAGATTTATAGCATTTTTATTATTTATTTATTTTTTACTAGTAATGGCGGCGATCTGCAATTTTTATTGTGACTGCGATATTGCGGCGGACACATCGGACACTTTTGACACATTTTTGGGACCATTCACATTTATACAGCGATCAATGCTATAAAATTGCATTGATTACTGTGTAAATGTGACTGGCAGGGAAGGGGTTAACACTAGGGGGCGCTCGAGGGGTTAATGTATTACCTAAGGAGGTGATTCTAACTGTGGGGGGAGGGGACTGACTGGGGGAGGTGACCGATCGCTGTCCCTATGTACAAGGGACACGCCATCGGTCTCCTCTCCTCTCTGATTACATGCACAGATCCACGCTCCTGCTGTGTTACCCGGCAATCGCGGGTGCCCGGCGGACATCGCGGCCGCCGGGCACGCGCACCGGGTCCCGAGTGACACGGCGGGCGCGCGCCCCCTAGTGGCTCGGGAAGGCGAGGACGTCATATGACGTCCTCCCAGAATAACAGAAGCCTCGTCCAGCCGTCATATGACGGTGGGCGGTGGCTTAGTGGTTAAAATGCTTTACAGGTTACCACTTTAGATTTACAGAGGATGTCTGGTGCTGGAATTACTGCCCATGGTCTGCCATTCACGGAGATACCTCACATGTATGAGTAAATCGCTATTTGCGTGCGCATGGGACCGACGTACTACCACGGGGGGGGGGGCGCCTGGGGCATTTTATATTTGTGTTTTGTTAGACCCCTTTCACACTGAGGCGTTTTTCATGCGTTTTAGCGCTAAAAATTGCGCCTGAAAAACGCCTCCCATGCCACCCCAGTGTAAATCCCCGAGGGCTTGCACACTGGGGCGGTGCGCTTGCAGGACGTTAGAAAAATTCCTGCAAGCAGCATCTTTGGGGCGGTTTGGGAGCGCTCCTAAACTGCCCATACCCATTGAAATGAATGGGCAGTGCTGCCAAAGCGCCTGCAAAGCGTTTAGACAGCGCCGCAACACGGGCGCTTTCAACCCTTTCTTCGGCCGCTAGCGGGGGCAGCTAGTGGCCGAAAAGCATCACTTAAACAGAGGCCCGCTTTTTTTAAAAAAAATTTTATTCATATATATATATATATATATATATATATATATATATATATATATATATATATATATATATATATATATATACTATCTCTATCACTTTTTATTCCTGTCGCTGGGAATGTAAACAAAGGCTGTGACAGATACTCTTTATAGAGAGGTCCAAAAGACCCCCCAAGTTCCTCATCTGCCCTTAAAGTGTAAGTTCACCTTTAGAGAACACGTATGAGGTGAACTTACACTGGACCCCCTCCAGTCCCGCTGTTAGACATCGGGGTCGCTGCTTTACTGGTCAAGGGATTCAAAATCCCAGCGGCTTTCTCTCCTCTTCTCCAGCACTGACAGGACAGGATAGGCGGTTTGTGAACGGTGCCGACCAATTAGAATGCCTCCTATACATTTTATGAGGCTCATTTAGGAGATTCTTTCCAATCCCCGGACCGGTAAAGCGGTGTCTGAATGTATCACAGCGGGTGATTGCGGGACTTCTGTACAGAGGGATGGGGAAGGGGATCCAGTGTAAGTTCACCTTACAGATTTTCTGTAAAAGTAAACTTACACTTTACTTGAGGACCGGAAGGTTTTACCCCCTTCATGGCCAGGCCATTTTTTGCAATATAGCACTGCGTTACTTTAACAATTGAGTGGTCGTGCCCTTTTTTTCCCACAAATAGAGCTTTCTTTTGGTGGTATTTGATCGCCTCTGCAGTTTTTTTATTTTTTGCGCTATAAATGAAAAAAAGACCGACGCTATAAACGAAAAAAAGACCGACCAAAAGAAAAAAAAAAATATATATTTTTTTCATTTCTGCTATAAAACGCATCCAATAAAAAAAAAATGTAAGAAATCTAATATCTTCATCAGTTTAGGCCAATATGTATTCTGCTACATATTTTTGATAACATCACAATAAACGTATATTGATTGGTTTGCACAAAAGTTATAGCATCTACAAAATAGGGGATAGATTTATGGCATTTTTATTTTTACTAGTAATGTCGGCTATCGGCTTTTTTTTTTTTTTTTTTTTTGTGCTGAGTGTCTGTGCTGTGCAGAATCGTGTATAAATAGGTGATTCTGCACTTCTGGGTAGGGGGCGGGCACACCGCTTCTGCTGTGATTTGTCACAGCAGAAGTTGATCAGCGGGTGCCATCCAATGGATGTCCGCCGGCACCCGCTGATCGTCTAGCAGAGACACAGGGTGGAGCTCTGTCTATGTAAACAAGGCAGAGCTCTATCCTGAATGGGGGAGGAGTGATGTATTTTCTTTCCCTGCAAAGTATGGAATAAAATCCTGCACATCCCTAAATAAAAGCTCCTCCCACACTGTACACACACACACTGGATAGTAGAGATGGGCTCGGCGGGCGTGTTCAGGATCCTAGTCCCAACCCACCTGCCCATCGATCCCGCCAGGAAACTGACACTGAACACCACCAATCACAGGCAGAGACACATTTCCCGGTCTGTGCAGCTGTGGACTGGGAAATGTCGCACTGCTTGTGATTAGCCGTGTTCAGTATCAGCTTCCTGGCGGGATCGGGCAGGTGGGTTGGGACTAGGATCCTGAACACGCCCGCCGAGCCCATCTCTACTGGTTAGGCTCACAGTTCCAATTCCCAGCCAGTGTCATTAGTACAGTGACAGTGCATATTTTTAGCACTGATTTACTCTATTCATGTCACTGGTTCCCACAAAGTGTCAAGCATGTCAGTGTCAGCTTGTCCACCGCAATATTGCAGTTCTGCTATAAGTCACTGATCGGCCACCATTACTAGTATTAAAAAGAAAAAAAAAAACATTCCAGTATATATCCCATAGTTTGGTTTACGCAAAAGTTATCAAATATACAATCAATGTACACTTATTGGGATATTTTCTTTACCAAGAAGTAGCAGAATACATTTTGGCCTAAATTTATGAAGAAATTTTTTTTTTTTTTTTTATTTATTTTTGTAGCAGAAAGTAAAAAATTGTGTATTTTATTTTAATTGTTTTTAATTGTCAGTCTTTTGTTTACAGCTCAAAAATGCAGTGGCGATCAAATACCACAAAAAGCTCTTTGTGGGTACAGCGTCCCACCACCACAAAATTGTCAGGTAACTGCTTGCCTACCAGGCTTTTTCTGGCACTTTTTGTTTACAAGTTTAAATCCGTATTTTTTTTTTTTTTGCTAGAAAATTACTTTCTAACCCCCAAACATTATATACCTTTTTTGTTAGCAGAGACCCTAGGGAATAAAATGGGATTGTTGCAATATTTTTATGTTGCGCGGTATTTGCGCAGCAGTTTTGAAAGTGTATAATGTGAAAGATGATGTTACGCGGAGTAAATAGATACCCAACATGTCACGCTTTAAAATTCCACGCCCTCGTTGAATGGCGACAAACTTCAATACTTAGAAATCTCCATAGGTGGCGCTTTAAAAATGTTTACAGGTTACCAGTTTAATGATTTCTCTCGCTCTAACAACCGCAGCAATACCTCACCTGTGTGGTTCAAATACCTTTTACATATACGTGTGCGACTTGTGTATGCATGCAGTTCTGTGTGTGTGTGAGCACGGAGGGATGGGGGCGCTTAAATTTTTTTATCACTTTTTCCTTTTGCAAGGAGAGTAAACATCCCTTGTATTAGAAACAAGGGTGACAGGTCCTCTTTGGGGGGAGATCTGGGGTTAAAAAGACCCCAAATCTCCTCTTTGCCTTTTTGAAAGCAAATGAGAGATTTTTGGATCTTTCGCTTTAACCACTTGCCCTATGGAAGATTTACCCCCCCCCCCCCCCCAAAAAAAAAAAAAAATGACCAGGCCATTTTTTCCAATATGCTCTGCGGTACTTTAACTGACAATTGCGCGGTCATGCGACGTTGTACCCAAAGAAAGTATTCCTTTTTTTTCCCCACAAATAGAGCTTTCTTTTTCTTTTCTTTTTCTTTTCTTTTTCTTTTCTTTTTCTTCTGGCTGTTTTTATTTATTGCGCTATAAACAAAAATAAAATTTTATATTTCTTTGCTATAAAACATCCAATGAAAAAAAAAACATTGAATTTCTTCATCAGTTTAGGCCAGGGATATGCAATTAGCGGACCTCCAGCTGTTGCAGAACTACAAGTCCCATGAGGCATGGCAAGACTCTGACAGCCACAAGCATGACACCCAGAGGCAGAGGCATGATGGGACTTGTAGTTTTGCAACAGCTGGAGGTCCGCTAATTGCATATCCCTGGTTTAGGCCAATATGTATTCTGTTACATATTTTTGGTAAATTAATGGTGGCATAAAGCGACATTCTGGTGGACAAATCGGACACTAACTGACACTTTTTGGGAACCAGTGACACCAATACAGTGATTAGAGCTTAAGGTGGAACTTCAGTCATTTTTTTCCATATATTAAATCTTCTGCTCTTGTTGTTTTAACTTTGGATAGTAAAATGTTTTTTTTTTTCTGCCAGGTAATACCTTAGCCCACTTCCTGCTTCTTGTCTGGTAAAAAGACTAGGCTTATGACATCATGTACATCTCTCTCTCTCACTCTGGTGAGAGTTCCAGGAAAGGAGAGGGTGAGTCATAAGAGGGCCAACAAGAGATTCAGAGCTGGAGGTGATCCTCTGTGTAAATCCAGGAAGTAAACAGGCAGCATCTTCAGCTGCCCACACTTAAAATGGCTGCAGACAGACTTGGTGGAGGGAGATTTCTCTCTCTCTATATAGATAGATATATATATCTCTTACACACACACACTATACAGTTGGAAAGCGGTTAAACAAAAAAAAAATAAACCTTTCTTCCAGCCTGGACTGGAAGTGACGTCACTCCAAACCTCCCAGGCCATAGAGATTATCAGAGAATGTTAACTCTTTGCCTATGATAGCAACCAGCCGCACTGCCAGATCGTTTCTCGGGCGAACCAGCGGAGACGGTGGGGGGGGGGGTCTCCTTGACCGCCACTTTGGAAACCGTTCCACAGCGGCTCATGAGCAGCTCAGACCGGTTTCCTCAGAAAGCCAGCTGCTTGCAGAAAAAAACAGTACCAGAGTTATGGCTGATATCTTCAGCCATAACCCCGGTAAACCACTTGCAACTTGTATATATGTATTGTGGTCGGCAGGTAGTTAAAGTAACGCGGTACTGTATCCCATAAAATGGCCTGGTCATGAGGAGGGGGGGGGGGGGGAGGTTAAAACCTTCCAGAGGTCATGTGGTTAATTGGTTTGTGTGAAAGTTCTAGTCTACAAAGTATGGGATATTACGGAAAATTGATCACACCTGATATTCTGACGACAGATCTAATTTCTTTAGAAATGCCAGGACAGTACAAATACCCCCCAAATTACAACTTTTTGGAAAGTAGACAGGCCAAGGTATTTAGTAAGAGGAATGGCGGGGTTTTTTTTGATGTCTTCTTTCTTCTTCCTTTTTTTTTTTTTTTTTGTGGAAAACTAAGGATTAAATAGTTTTTTTTTTTTTTTTTTTTTTTTTTCTCCCCCCCACAATATTTAGTTTATTTTCTACATATGGTCGCCAGCGCAGTACAGCGTCATGTGGTGGTTATCAGGAACACTAGCTGGTGACAGCATGTTAATAACTTTTTTTTTTTTTTTTAAACGCTTTCCTCAGTGTAGTTAAATGGTATTATCATTTTACTACTCTGGGGGATTTTATTTTTTTAATTTTTCATCATTGTACCAGCAAAGCTTTGCACTGTCATGAATGGGTCAAATTCATGACAGCTGTGATTATTAGTGATCTGTGATTGGCTACAGCTAATCACATGGTACAGGGGGATGTGATTGGCCCAGGTACCATGTGACAGCTGTAGGCCAATCACAGCTCACTAGCTCTAGGAAGCAAAGCTGTTAAGAATCAGATTGATTTATAACTAAGGATGAGCTCAGGTGTGTTTGCATCCACACGTGCAGATCCCGCCAGGAAGTCGCCACTGTTGAGTGCTAATCACAGGCAGTGAGACATTTTCCAATCTCTGCAGCCGCGCATCAGGACAATGTCTCACTGCTTGTGATTAGCGCTCCGCAGCGCCAACTTCCTGTCTGACTCTGCACGTGCCGTTTGCAAACACGCCTGAGCTCATCCTTATTTATAAGACGATCATCGCCCCAAATACCAGGATCCACATTTCACTTCTGGAAGAGAGAGCGGTCGTGTGTGCAGGGGTGCTGTGGTGGCACATAGTGCCACCGTTCCTTTTTTTTTTTTTTGCAAAGGCAAAATGACATGCCATACGGGTACGTGGCTTTGCCTGTATGTGCCGTCCGCAGTGAATGTAACGTGGGTGGTCAGCAAGTGGTAGTTAACTCTACATTTTGATTATTATCTATTTACCGACCCCGCAATTAATATATATATATATATATATATATATATATATATATATATATTATACTCATTTTATGTACAGCATCTCACAAAAGTGAGTACACCCCTCACATTTTTGTAAATATTTTATTCTATCTTTTCATGTGACAACACTATAGAAATTACACTTTTCTACAATGTAAAGTAGTGAGTGTACAGCTTGTATAACAGTGTAAATTTGCTGTCCCCTCAAAATAACTCAACACACAGCCATTAATGTCTAAACTGTTGGCAACAAAAGTGAGTACACCCCTAAGTGAAAATGTCCAAATTGGGCCCAATTAGCCATTTTTCCTCCCCGGTGTCATGTGACTCGTAAGGGTTACAAGGTCTCCGGTGTGAATGGGGAGCAGGTGTGTTAAATTTGGTGTTATCGCTCTCACTCTCTCATACTGGTCACTGGAAGTTCAACATGGCATCTCCTGGCAAAGAACTCTCTGAGGATCTGAAAAAAATAATTGCTGCAATACAAGAAGATGGCCTAGGCTATAAGAAGATTGCCAAGACACTGAAACTGAGCTGCAGCATGGTGGCCAAGACCATACAGAGGTTTAACAGGACAGATTCCACTCAGAACAGGCCTCACCATGGTCAACCAAAGAAGTTGAGTGCACGTACTCATACGTCTATTTCCCAGAGACAACCTCTGGATATGACGCTGAGTGCTGCCAGCATTGCTGCAGAGGTTGAAGGGGTGAGGGCCTAGAGGGTCAGCCTGTCAGGGCTCAGACCATACGCCGCACACTGCATCATATTGGTCTGCATGGCTGTCGTCCCAGAAGGAAGCCTCTTCTAAAGATGATGCACAGGAATGCCCACAAACAGTTTGCTGAAGACAAGACTAAGGACATGGATTAATGGAACCATGTCTTGTGGTCTGATGAGACCAAGATAAACGTATTTGGTTCA
The DNA here is from genome assembly GCF_042186555.1 of Aquarana catesbeiana. Classification (NCBI taxonomy): domain Eukaryota; kingdom Metazoa; phylum Chordata; class Amphibia; order Anura; family Ranidae; genus Aquarana; species Aquarana catesbeiana. The sequence continues at coordinate 690,795,233 of NC_133326.1, read as the reverse complement.
GATGGTGTCAAGCGTGTGTGGCGGCAACCAGGTGAGGAGTACAAAGACAAGTGTGTCTTGCCTACAGTCAAGCATGGTGGTGGGAGTGTCATGGTCTGGGGCTGCATGAGTGCTGCCGGCACTGGGGAGCTACAGTTCATTGAGGGAACAAAGAATGCCAACATGTACTGTGACATACTGAAGCAGAGCATGATCCCCTCCCTTCAGAGACTGGGCTGCAGGGCAGTATTCCAACATAACAACCCCAAACACACCTCCAAGACGACCACTGCCTTGCTAACGAAGCTGAGGATAAAGATGATGGACTGGCCAAGCATGTCTCCAGACCTAAACCCTATTGATCATCTGTGGGGCATCCTCATACAGAAGGTGGAGGAGCGCAAGGTCTCTAACATCCACCAGCTCTGTGATGTCATCATGGAGGAGTAGAAGAGGACTCCAGTGGCAACCTGTGAAGCTCTGGTGAACTCCATGCCCAAGAGGGTTAAGGCAGTGCTGGAAAATAATGGTGGCCACACAAAATATTGAGACTTTGGGCCCAATTTGGACGTTTTCACTTAGGGGTGTACTCAGTTTTGTTGCCAGCGGTTTAGACATTAATGGCTGTGTGTTGAGTTATTTTGAGGGGACAGAAAATTTACACTGTTATACAAGCTGTACACTCACTACTTTACATTGTAGCAAAGTGTCATTTCTTCAGTGTTGTCACATGAAAAGATATATTAAAATAGTTGCAAAAATGTGAGGGGTGTACTCACTTTTGTGAGATACTGTATGTTGCAGTTTGCAAGCGGTTTACCTTGAAGCCATCAGCCATAACCTGGGTATTGTGTTTTTTGTTTTGTTTTTTTTTTTTCAGCCGGCGCCTGGTTTTCTCATGAAAGCGGTCCAAGCGACTCAGTAGCCACTGGATTGGTTTCAGAAGCAGCGGGAGGGGTGTTTAGACAGCGTTTCTCAGGCTTACCATTTTTCCCGGCATGCCAGAGAAATGATCAAACGTTGCGGATGGCTGGTCACAGAGGCAAAAGGAGATGAGATTGTCTCTATGGCCTTGGAGGACCTGAGCGATGTCATGGCGTCACTTCTGGTCTAGGGCTGAAGTAAACCAATTTTTTTTTTTTTTTTTTTTTTTTTTTTTTTATACTATTTTTAAGCAAAAGATAAAAAAAAAAAACATTTGTGATCTTTTGCTTATAAAGAGAGATTTGGGGTCTTTTTGACCATAAAAGAGCCCCTGTCATCCATTATTTCTATTTCAAGGGGTGTTTACATTCCTTTGTAATAGGAATAAAAGTTAGAGACAGTGTAAAAATAAATTAAATAAGGGGAAAAAATAAAGAACCCCCATCCATTCGTGCTCACGTGCAGAAGCGAATCCATATGTAAACGACGTTTGCACCACACGTGTGAAGTATCGCCACGAATGTTGGAGCGAGAGCAGTAATTCTAGCGCTAGAACTTCTCTAACTCTAAACGTGTAACCTGTAAGTCTTTTTAAAGCGTCACCTATGGAGATTAAGTACCGTAGTTTGTTGCTATACCATGAGCGTGTGCAATTTTAAAGCAAGGTATGTTGGGTATCTATTTACTGGGCGCAGCATCCTCTTACATATTTAAAAACAATTGCATTTGAAAAACCTTCTGCTCAAATACCACGTGGCATGAAAAAGTGCAACGATCGCCATTTTATGTGCTAGGGTCTCTGCTAAAAAAAAAAAATGTATGTATGCATGTGTGTTTGGAGGTTATAAGTAATTTTCTAGTAAAAAATGATTTAAACTTGTAAACAAAAAGTGCCAGAAAAGGCTCGGTCTTCAAGTGGTTAAAATGATTCTCTCCTAAATGTGCACCGTATAGGAGATATTACACGGAGCAGCAGCCAATGACATCACCAGCGAATGCGCTCTGAAGGAATGGCATACCCGTACTGTTCCTTCAGAGCGCTGTGCCGTGGGCCTAGACTGCATGTGTGGGAGTGATGTCATCGCAGCTCGCCCATTCAAGTCGCTGAACGAAGACCGGGTGAAGATGGAAGCCTCTGCAGAGGTGACAGTCACAGCACATCGCTGGAGGGCTTTGTTTTAAGTTAAGTCATTCCTAATGTGCTAGTAGTATATTATGATATTGGCTCGCAGGAGGTAACTTGTTTTTTTTTTTTTTCCCATTTAAATTGGCAAACACCAATTGTTATAGGAAGGCGGGGAGGAAAGTTTCCACCTATGTAACCCTGTAATGGTATTGTAGGCCATGCTATATTGGAAAGAATATTCAGAGTCCATATTAACCAGTTGCCATCCACGTGATGTCATATGACGTCATGGGCTTGAAGTGGCTATAGCATCATCCAGATATCTTTTTATTCAGCTATCCATTCCCTACAATGTAGAGGCCATCTTAGCGGCCAATTAGCTGGGTTGCTTTTACAGGCAGCGGAAGTGGACGCCACTCCTCCTGCTGCCCTTCTCTGGGCTCTCCCGTGCAATCGGAAAGTTGGAGATCCGATCTGGTGGTGGCTGCGGATTACCACAGAGCTGGCTGAGGACCGGATGGTCCCTGGCCATCTCTATTGCCCTGGGAGGCCAGAAACGACATCATGACTTTCGGCTCTGGCAGATGTAAACACTGCCATTTTTTTTTTTTTTTAGCCCCTAGAAAGCAGAGATTAAAAAAACAAAAAAAAAACATTAATCTCATGCTTTCCAGGGTACAGGAGATATCTCCCAGATGTCGCCATAAAGAGGTCCTGTCATGCCTCTTTTCTATTACAAGGGATGTTTACATTTCTTGTGATGATAATAAATGTGAAAAAAAAAAAAAAAAGAAAGAAAATCGCGTTTAAAAAAAAAAAAAAAGTAAATCCCCCTGTCCCCTCGTGCTCACACGCAGAAGTGAAGGCATATATAAACAGTGTTCGCACCACACACGTGAGATATTGCTAACACCGTTATCATGAGAGCAATAATTCTAGTGCTCAACCTCCTCTGTAACTCTAAACTGATCACCTGTAAAAAAGAAGTCGCCTATGGAGATTTAGAAGTATCGTAATTACGCCATTCTACAAGTGTAAACAATTTTAAAGTGTTAAGATTTATTAAACTGTGCGTTAAAAATTGTGTTAGAAAAATCGCTGAGCAAATACTGTGTGACATAAATTGCAACAATCGCCATTTTTTTTTCCTAGATCATTGATGGTGAACCTTGGCACCCCAGATGTTATGGAAGTACATTTCCCATGATGCTCATGCACTCTGCAGTGTAGGTGAGCATCATGGGAAATGTAGTTACAAAATATCTGGCGTGCCAAGGTTCGCCATCACTGCCCTAGGGTCTCTGCCAAAAAATAAAAAATTGGAGATAGAGAGAATTTTTTTTTTTTTTTTTTTTTGTAGCCGAGTCCCCAGAGGCCTAATGGGGACTTCCCAGTTTTAGGGACAGCTGATATCCTTCTGTGTAGAGTGGGTTACAAGGCATGGTGGGTGTAATTCAAGGTAGATTGTTGGGCGCCAGACACTTCTTGAATGCAAAGAGATTTATTGTCTCTTAAACAGTACTGTGGGAGAGAGGGTTGGGGCCAGGACACCCTTAAAGTGGTTGTAAACCCACAAAAAAAACCTGCAAGACAAAGGCATCATGAGCTAGTATGCATAGCATACCAGCTCATTATGAAATACTCACTCACCTTAGATCGAAGCCCCCTCCCAGTACACTTCTCCGGCTGGCGACATCGCTCCCGGAGTTACTTCCGGGTATCGCAGGCTCCTGCGCTGTGATTGGCTGGAGCCGCAATGACGTCACTCCTGTGCATGCGCCGCCAGTGATGGCACACTAGCTGAAGCAATGGCACTAACGTGCCATTGCTTCAGTGCGCACGTGCCGATGACGTCAGCACATGCTGATACAGGGAATATCTCCTAAGCCTTGCAAGGTTTAGGAGATAGCCGGGGTAGCTACAGGTAAGCCTTATTATAGGCTTACCTGTAGTAAAAAGTGGTCTGTAAGGGTGTACAACCACTTTAAGTAGATGCAATGTTAATTGTCAGACTCTGAGACTTCTATAGGAAGACAGCCATGCAGGGAAAGGTATCTAGACAGACACCACATCTGCATTAATAGGAACGATGTCTCCTATGGTAACAGTTTTTTTTTTTTTTTTAACAGAGGTTGCAATGAACTCTTTCACTTCTACAATCTCCTATTGTAGAATTCCACTGAGCCCTCAGTCTATCACTACACTTACTGATCCCCTGAGCTCTTCCAATTTAGCACTCAGTATCTTCCTCAAGCATCACCTCCGTTTCACTGCTCGATCCCTGGCTTGGCACTCACAGATCCTCCATAAACTTCACCCTTGCTGACACGTTAGGTCCCTGGCTTGGCACTCACAGATCCTCCATAAACTTCACCCTTGCTGACACGTTAGGTCCCTGGCTTGGCACTCCACAATCGGCACCTCTGCTGTCCCGCTGACTCCCTGACTTGGCACTTGCTGAAGTTTTCCCACTTCTTCACCCTCCCCGGCTGCTGAGAAGTCTGCTCTGGTACTGGCCTCAGCTTACTCACAGTGGTCTCCAGTGGTGAGGTGGGTGGTCCCTTAGTGGCGACAGCCTTCCCTCTACCTTCGACCTGGCCGGCAGGACCGTTACTTCTGGTTGGACTACAAGCCCAAAGTCCCAACCCTATGCTGCTCTTTTGCTTCTGGATAGGCTATCAGACAGCCTAGTAGCCAGATGTCCCCGGGATAGGCCATAAGCCTTGGGCCTATCGCAAGATGCAGACATCTCAACTCTCCTGGCAGTCGCGGGAATCTCCTGTATTCAAGTGCGGGCTCCCGGACACCCTAGCGCGCGGGCTCCCGGACACCCTAGCGCGCGGGCTCCCGGACACCCTAGCGCGCGGGCTCCCGGACACCCTAGCGCGCGGGCTCCCGGACACCCTAGCGCGCGGGCTCCCGGACACCCTAGCGCGCGGGCTCCCGGACACCCTAGCGCGCGGGCTCATCTCCCGGCTGAGCCTGTCACTCAGTCACAGACAGAGCAGCCCGGGCGGCTGAATGGAGTACGGCCGCTCGAGCTGCTCTGTCTATGGCTGAGTGAAAGGAGGACTGAGCCGGGAGGAGGGGCAGCGGCGGGCTGGGCTGGGCTGGGGGCAGGGTGGCTGGGTGGCAATCTCCCCCCAGGCCGCTCTAAAGCTTGGTAAAAAGGCTGCACTCATGGCTGGGTAATGAGGGGCCAGTGACACACTGCACAGCCACCGGCTGCCGCTTCCAAATGCTGTGTTTGCAGAGCTGCAGAGGAGCGGTAGGAATACCCCTGCTGGAACTCTGGTTCCAGCCCAGGGACGAACATTGGGAGCCGGGAGGTAAGTGGTGACCGCTGCCTGGACAGGGTTAACGCAGGTCACGGCTGCCGCTCCCCTCCCGCTGTGCGCCCCTGACCTGTGTCTCCTCCGAGGTAGATGGCTGCAGGGCTGAGCTGTGTGTCTCTCGTACACAGCTCAGCCTCAGAGCACACAGGCACGGACGCGAGAAGAGATGGGCTCATCAGCTCCTCCTCCTCCTCCTGGGCCTGCCCCACCCACACTTCCCAGGCATGTTTGAACCCAGAAAAGAAAAGCTGCAGACAGTCTGCGCCTCAGGCTCCATCCTGGGGTGAGTAAGCTCACCCTCTGTCCTTCCTCCCAGTGTATAAAATGATTTTAAGGAGTGCTCTGTTGACTTTGATATGGGAGGGGAGGAGGTGGGACAGGCTTTGGTGAGCAGAGATCCCCTTTACACTAGGGCTGCAACTAACGATTATTTTCATAATCGATTAGTTGGCAGATTTATTGTTTCGATTAATTGGTTAATAACCTTTAAAAAAAAAAAAGTGTGGCGTATAATTTAGTTAATATGTAAAGTTTAAAAAAAAAGGCAATTTATTCTTAAAGCGGGGTTCCACTCAAATTTTTAACTTAATCTTACCCCCTTCAGTTAATTGCATAGATGTTCAAATGCCACACGAAATTTTTTTTTTAATTGTTGTAATTACCTTTATATTGTACTTTATTGTGGCACTTCCTGTCTCTCCTCCCATGGGAGTAGGCGTGCTTATTGCCTTTCCCCGGCGCCGCACTGTCTCCTGGGAGCTTAGTGTCAGGCTTCCCAAAATTCAGTGCGAGACAATGATCATGCGTGTGAACAAGCTGTGAATGAACAGCATTCACCGCATCCAGGAAATCAATGCTTGTGGGCTTCACATGCCCACAAGCAAGATGGAAACAGCCAGCATCACATTTTTTAAGTTATTCTTTAGTATGAAAACAGACAGAGGCGGAAATATTACACCCAAACTGTGAGTATTATTTTGGGGTTAGCAAAGTGTCAAAAAAAAAAAAAAAAAGATTGGTCGCCGGACTCCCATTTTAAATATCTCTATGCAGTGGTAAATATAAATAACCAACTATATGGTTAAGGAGCAAAATCTCTAATCCACTCTGAGAATAACAGACAGAAGAGATATACTGTATAAACTGTTAGAGAAGAGATATACTGTACATACTATTAAAGGGTGAATCTGATAAATATTATCAGACTCAGAGATCAAATGTCTTCCTTCAAAAAAAAAAAAATGTAATTTTAAGAGCGTTCGTTCAATTTTCTAATCATTATTGGGGTCAAGTCGCAGTTCGTTTTCAACCACAGTGACAGGATAATTTGGAAATAGAAAACTTCTTGGTCAAAGGAATTTTCAGACAGTGTATGTGGTTTTCATTCAGAAATTAAATTCATTTTAAAATCAGAATGTTAAAAACAAGTGAAAATATCAAACAATATTCTTTCATTCAGCGAATGTACAAGGATTTTTCATCTGAATATTCTCGTCTGAAAATTAATCCGTGTGGCCAGAATAAGGCTCGGTACACAGCTGGGCAGTTTTCTTTTGATCTGTTTCTGCGGTGCTTTTTGCTGTGCGTTGTGATTTTTGCGTACGTGAATTTGCAGCGATTTGCGTTTTTGCATTTTTTTTTGGCCAGTTTGTTGTTGGGCAGATTAAAAAACACAAATTGCTGCAAAAGCACATTAAATGCTTTTCTGCAGCTTCTCCATTGAAGTATATTGAACCAAAAAAGCACAGTTTTTGCGTTTTAAAAAAAGTCCCTGATCCTTTCCAAATACGCAGCGGTTGAATAAAGCACAGATGTGAACATGTCCCATAGGAAACCATGTAAATGAACTGCAGTGTGCTTCTGCAAAAAAGCACCAAAAAAAACACATAGATGTGAACCAGGTCTAAGACGTTTAGTAACATAATGGGGTTAAAAAAACTAAAATTAGCCCTTTATAGTACAAAAAAAAAAGCAGATAATCACTACTGTAAGGGGTTCATTTTTTTTTTTTTTACTGTAGAACTGTGAAAGTAACATCTACAGTAGCTCTTTTTGTACTATAAAGGGTTGGTTTTAGTTTTTTTTAAACCCATTATGTTACTGGCTGATTAATCGATTATGAAAATAGTAATCGATTAATTTCATAATCGATCAGTTGTTTCAGCCCTACTTTACACCAGAGTCCACAGCATTCCCTCTTAAAACAAGGTTCACAGAACACCCCTTACATCAGATCCCCCTTTAAATCAGGGTTCCCCTTTACATTAGAGTCCACAGAGCTCCCCCCTTACAGTGTAAGTGGAAATTCTGTGCCTCCGTGTCCTTCTCTGCCCCCCCGTTCTCCTCCGCGCCCCCCCCCGTTCTCTTCCGCCCCCCGTCCCCCGCAGCCGGCTCCCCTCCCCTCCTCTCCCGCAGGCTGTGGGGGGGGGAACTAGTAATTGTACACAGTGAGCGAGATCGCTCCTGTGTCCTGTGATTACTGAGCAGAGTAAACTGCTACTGAATACTCTGCTCAGTTTATGAATGGGCAGGAGCCTCTGTCTTCTGTTCATCTTTGGTGCTGAGAAAGGGACTGGGAAATGTGTCCTCAGTCCCTTTGTCTCAAAGGGGAGATGTCAGGGTTCTGTTTAGACCCCTGACATCTCACCAAAGCCCTCCAAAAAATATAAAAAAAAATTAAAAAGTGTAAAAAAATATAAACTGGCACTCTCCAGTATTAGTAAATCAACCCTGGGGGCGTGGCCTAGACATGGCTGAATGAAGACGTGTATCGCTTGAGCTCCCGGTCTCCGTTCGACTGCCCCGGTCTATTACACCATAATTCTGCAGCATGCCCGCTACTAGGAAGGGAACAAAGAGAGCAAGAAGCCAGAAGGTGAAAACCACAGAAGAGAGGGGGGAGAATAGACAGCTATCTTACGGGTTCTCAGATGCCCTCCCTTGCTGTTGAGATGACAGATCCACGCGGCGGGATGCGAGACTCTCTAAGCCCAAGCACTTCATCTGCTTCATCAGCTGTTTCAATTAACCCCGACTCCTCGTTGGTTTCCCGCACAGTTCCCGGACACCCTACACAACTACTTACTTTGAACATGGACTCAGATCTTAGAGCATTGCTTCACTCCTTACCAACGAAAGCTGATATAGAAACTCTTATCGGCCTTATAGAGGAGCAACACCACAAGGATTTTATTGAGATCCGACGAGATGTTCAGGCTCTATCATCTCGGCTGACCACAGGGGAAAGTTCTTTGGAAGCCCTGCAGCAACGAGTTACCAATCTGGAACTCTTTCACGATACACAAGCAGAGGCGAAGCTTCAGCTTCACATGGAAGAAATGGAAGACAGAAGCCGGTGTAATAATTTACGAACCAGAGGTCTGCCGGAGGTTATGGCATCGGATGACCTGGCAGAAACGACCGTAGCGATCTTTCGGAAATTAACCAATGATGCAATACCAGCCGACCTAGAACTAGACCGGATACATCGTGCTTTGGGCCCCCGACAGAGGGCAATTAACCATCCAGGGGATGTGGTTTGCCGGGTACACCACTATACACAGAAGGGGATTATTATCCGAAAAGCCTGGGAAGCAGGAACAGTGGAATTTGGAGCATCGGTGAAGATTCTGCCGGACCTTTCCAGGGCTACACTCTACAGATGTGCATTGTTGCGCCCGATCTTAGACATTGCTCGACGTCAGGCAGCTACTTACCAATGGGGATTTCCCATTTCGGTTGTCTTTAGGAAAGCGCAGAGCTCTTTCACTCTCTCCGCACACCAGGAGACTTACCGGCTTTTTATCTCTTTATGGATGTAGAGCCTATATCAGTTCCGAATTGGCTACAGTTTATACCGCAGCAGGGGGGCCGCCTGGGAACAGCGGTACTGGGAAGGAGCTCTCAACCCGGACTGCAAAGAATTGAGAGGAGATTCAGAAGGCAATCCCCAGCGAGCCCACGTGAGTCCTTATAAGTTGACTGAAAATGTATAATATGAACTTTTACTGCTTCTCCCCGATATTATCATTCCCCTTTGGTAGCGATATAATACCATCAAAAAAATGTTTTTGTGTTGTACCTATAAAGGTCCGCCCCCTCACATGTACAGGCTAACCTAAGAAGATATGAAACAGATCTCAGGACTATACGAGAGGTGGGCTCTTTTCGGTTTGCTGCTATGCGTATACTATATTTCAGCATGTGAATAGAGAAACCCGCTGTTAACGATGGAATGAAACGTTAGAGTCTGTATACTCGCCCTGTTTACAACGTGAAGGAATGGGGCGGTTAGTACTTTATATTTAGAATAACATCTAGAGATGGACTACGAGAGGGGGCTCAGGTAGAAGACTCGGGGTATAGGGGGGGAACAGGGTAAAGTTGATATTGTCTTGAACTCCCCCTTAACAGAGTATAAGTAATATATATATATATATATATATATATATATATATATATATATATATATATATATATATATTAAAAGAAACCGCGCTAAATAAACTTGAGTGGAAAGAGAATAAGTGTACATCAAATTAGTGAGTCCATCATACACGTCCAAACAGTGTCAGTTGTTATCCGGCAGGAGATCACCATAGGACACACATCTTCATCCCCAGCAAAAGTGACATCACCCTCAAATTCATCATAGGAAATAGTGTTGGAGATAGGACAGTCCTTCACCTTCAAAATAACTGCCTCTTACCAGCTCCCTTGATCTCTGGTCAGGAGATCAAATGTGCCTTTTGGCTTATAACCCAGCCACAGTCACAAATCGGGATAGATGTAACATCAGAACAGGTCCTCCTATTGTCTTAAATGACCCCCAAGCAGCTTATCCAATGGCCAGTCATATAAAAGAGAAAGGGGCTCCCATAGTGTAAAAATGTATAAAACGAGCCGGCCGGTGCTCTCTCTCTCCAAGCGCTATATATATATATATATATATATATATATATATATATATATATATATATATATATATATATATATATATATATATATATATATATATATATATATATATATACATACATACATACATACATACATACATACATACATACATACATACATACATACATTATATATCTATCTGACTGTGCAGGTCCGCATGTTACTTGGCAAGCAAGCTGCTTGGGGCGAGGAGGTTAAAGCGGTTGTATACCCGCTGAAATTTTTTATTTTTTTAACTCCTGTAAAGCAAAAGGCATAATGCGCTAGTATGCACCGCATACTAGCTCATTATGAAATACTTACCTTAGAACGAGGTGTCGGTATCTTCCCTGGTCCACGCCGAGGTAGCTGACATGTTGCCTCGGCGTGTCTTCTGGATATCGCGGTTCCAGCGCTGTGAGTGGCTGGAGCCACTTGCAAGGCAAGGTCCGGCAGTTGCCGGGCCTTTAGTCGAGAATCCCCTGTGCGCATGCGCCGCTGCAGTCAGCGGCTCATAGCAAGGGGAATATCTCCTAAGCCGTATAGGTTTAGGAGATATTTTTTTTACCTACAGGTAAGCCTTATTATAGGCTTACCTGTAGGTAAAAGTTAAAAAAAAGACTATACAACCACTTTAAGCTTTCTGCAGCTCAGTAGAGGTGATTAGAGCCAATGGAGGTTTCCCATTCCCTATGTATAATGAATTATACCATTGTGTCAGGGTGATGCCGGGTACCTATGGAGATCTGGAGCTAGAGCCTATGGCTCCGACCACCAAGGCACCGTGGTTGATAGAATGTTAAGACGTTCTTTCTCCAATCAGTATTTGCAGAATGTGGATTGGCACTATTTGGTATATAGTCACTTGTCACATTGCTTGTTACCACTTGTGGATTGTTGTTTGCTGTTACTTGGGGGTTGTCATATATTATGTTATTAACTATGTAATTTACTGAAATTTGCAGAATATACACTTATCACGTTGTTGGTTGTTAACTTTTTATTTTTTTTGTTTGTCACTGTTTTGGATTGGCACTTGACAAGGGGAGGGGGGGGAGGAGAGAGGGAGGGAAAAGGGAGGGGAAAGGGAGGGGGAAAGGAAGAGTAGAGAAAGGGGTAAAAAAGAATGAAGTCAGTTGTCACCGCTGTAGATTTTCACTAGTTATCTCACTTGTCACTAATTGGGGAGGCACATATTAAGTCGTTTTGCACTAACTGTGGATTTTTATTGACTGTCATCTGCAGACATCACTGTAGATTATTTTTTTTTTATACTACCATCCTAGATTTCACTCATTTACATCACCTGTTACTATTCCTAGGAACCTGATATTTGTAGAAAGCCACTTGGCACTATTTGAGGATTTTCACTTGTTATATGTGGAGGTAGTCACTTGTCACAACGCCTGCTAAGCGTTTTTTTTTTTTTTTTTTTTGTCACGTCCAATGTCTGACGTCTGCTGACCGTTATTGGTCACTACCTACGGGTTGGCTTGCTACGTCACTCACCATGATGTCTGCTACTGTTGGTGGAGTGTCACTTGTCATGTTGATTATCATCACTTACGGATTGTTATTTTCCATACCATTTGTCATGGCATTTGTTATCATTAGTGAACTGCCAATTGCTTTTATCCAACCCTGTTCTCAGTGGTGTAGAACTTTGTTAGTTATCTGACACTGAAATGACTTGACGACATCGAGACGGGGGGAAGGGATTAATTGTCTGGGCTACTGGCAGGACATAGGGGGGATTAAAAATATATGAAGGTTGAATATACAAGCTATCATACTTGTGGGATAGATAGGGACATTGTGATATCAGCCTCTTACCATTAGCCCACCATACCCTGTACTCTTCTTTTTTTTTTTTTTTTTTGTTTTTTTCTTTCTTTGAGGCGTGGACGGGGTGACCTCATTGTCCTCATATTTCCATCTAATATTTAGGGGGATATCGATATATGCTAAAGTTTTGAGATGTGGTTTATGGGTAAATAAGATGCTTGCAGCCCCGGTACCATTTTTTTAGAGCCAGTGGTTGGCTTTCTAGTGATACTGACTGATGCGGCTAAAAGCCCCTCGACAATTATCCTAAAGGAGCGGGAGGGGACGTCGCCCCCCCTTCTTCCACTGCTCTTCCCGGCCTCTCGTCCCACTGGGAGACCCGAGCCACTGCCGGCTAGCCTGATGTCACTTTCGGTTTACTCGGCTGCCAATGGCGCAAATTTAAAAAAAAAAACAGTATTCAGAATCTCCCGATTTTGGCGATCTTAAAACTTTTAAGTGCAAAGGAGGGATTTGGGTTCTTTTAGACCCCCCCCGATCCCTCCATAAAGAGTACTTGTCACCACCTATTACTGTGACAAGGGATGTTTACATTCCATGTGACAGCAATAAAAGTGATCAAATCTTTTTTGTTTTTTTTAAGGGACAATGCTAAACCTTTTTTTTAATAAAATAAGTTTTTATATATAATTTTTTTTTTTTTTTTTTTTTTAAGCTTCCTCGCATGCTTGCGCAGCAAAAAACGCATATGTAGGTCGCGCCCGCACATGTGAGGTATCACCGTGATCAATAGAGTGAGAGCAATAATTCTGATATAAACTGAAATAATAAACTGAAAAAAGCCTTAGCTGCAATCCCAGTGTGAAAGCCAGAGTGCTTTCACACTGGGGCGCTGCGCTGGCAGATCGTCAGAAAAATTCCTGCAAGCAACTTCTTTGCAGCGCGTTAGGAGTGGTGAACTCACCGCTCCTAAAGTGCCCCTGCCCATTAAAAACAATGGGGCAGTGCTGCTATACCGCCGGCAAAGCGCCGCTGCAGCGGTGTTTTGCTGGCGGATTGAACCCCTTTTCGGCCGCTAGTGGGGGTTAAAACCGCCCTGCTAGCCGCCAAATAGCGCCGTTAAAACAGTAAAGCGTCGCTAAAAATAGCGCTGCTTTACTGCTGACGCCCCGGGCAGCACGGTGTGAAAGGGCTCTTAAACACATTGCTAATAGTATTAGCAAAATTTCCATTCGATGCACCTCTAGGAGATATGATACAGGAGATGGTCAGAGACTGCAGACATGATACAGGAGATCAATGCAGCCTCACCACTGTCCATCAAATGCAGCTTGCGTGTGCCCAGCGGCCTCGCCAGGGCCCGTCCTATGCGGCCTCGCCAGGGCCCGTCCTATGCGGCCTGCCTGTGCCCAGATCAGAGTGGCAATCTCCGTGTGTCACGGAGCCGGGTTTGAATTGCCCAGGCCAAAGTAACAATGTACTGCCTCCTGTGATCACGTCACACTGATTCAATGTCCCGCCATTGGATCAGTGTGCCGTCTATCATAGGAGGCGGGACATTGTTACCACGGCCCGGACAATTCAGCTCCATGACATGCGGAGATTGCGGCGTGGAGGACTGGGGCACGCCAGGGTGACACTCGCACAATAGGTGGCACCCAGGGCAGACCCCGCCCCCTTTCAGTATCAGCTGTTTTTTTGCTATCGGCTGAATGAAAAAACAGTTTTCGGCCAATTAATTTTTGGCTGCCGAAATTTCGGTGCACCTTCTACTTTCTGTGAATCAAACGTTACTTAGACCAGTATAAACAAAGGTTGTATTCAGTTGTTTGGTATTCACCATTACAAAAGTAATTCAACAGAATCACCCTTTGTTAGGTCTGAGGCTAGGTTCACACTGGTGCGACACGACAGCCATCCTACATTGGATCTGACTTTGCCCTGTGACTTGAAGCCGACATACGTCCGACTTTCAATGAACGGGAATCCGACTTGGATCCCTGCCAATACAAGGCACTGTGTTTGGTATAAATCTTGAGGGGGAACTCCATGGCAAATTTTAAATAAAAAAAGCATGGGTTCCCCCTCCAAGAGCATACCAGGCCCTTCGGTCTGGTATGGATTTTAATGGGGAACCCCCTACGCCGAAAAAAAGGCATAGGGGTCCCCCCCAAATCCATACCAGACCCTTATATGAGCACGCAGCCCGGCCGGTCAGGAATCGGGGTGGGGGCGAGCGAGCGCCCTCCCTCCTGAACCGTACCAGGCCGCATGCCCTTAACATGGGGGGGTGGGTGCTTTGGGGCAGGGGTGCCCTGCGGCCCCCCCACCCCAAAACACCTTGTCCCCATGTTGATGAGGACAAGGGCCTCTTCCCGACAACCCTGGCCGTTGGTTGTCCAGGTCTGCGGGCGGGGGGCTTATCTGAATCCGGGAGCCCCCAGATCCTGGCCCCCCACCCTATGTGAATGAGTATGGGGTACATTGTACCCCTATCCATTCACCAGGGGAAAAAAGTGTCAATAAAAAACACACTAGACAGGTTTTCAAAATAATTTATTTATTAGGCAGCTCCGGGGGTCTTCTCCCGACGTCGGGGGTCTCTTCGTTCTTCTCCGCGCTCTCCGGTATCTTCTGCCGGGCTCCTCCGCTATCTTCTGCTCTTTTGCCGGCTCTTTTGCTAGCGGTGGCCTGGTCTTCTCTGCCATCTTCTTCCTTCTTTTCTTCTTCCGATGTTGACACGACGCTCTCTCCCACTGTAATGCCGTATGCGCGGTCCACAATGACTTGTATAGGGATGGGGCGTGGTCACTGGGTGATGTCACCCTGTGACCCCGCCCCTTATTACGTCACAGTTCCGGGGGCTCCCGGATTCCGATAAGCCCCCTGCCGGCAGACCCTGACAACCAATGGCCAGGGTTGTCGGGAAGAGGCCCTTGTCCTCATCAATAAGGCCCTTGTCCTCATTCCCCTTAAGATCCATACCAGACCGAAGGGCCTGGTATGCTCTTGGAGGGGGAACCCATGCCGGTTTTTTATTTAAAATTTGGTGCGGAGTTCCCCCTCGATCATCTGAGCACAAGTCGCATGCCAAAGTCGGATCATGCGAGACGGCGATCCGACTTTGACCCGACTTCAATGATGGTCAATGGGCTGAAGTAGGATCAAAGTCAGACCAAAGTAGTACAGGGAGCATTTTCAAAGTCGGACCGACTTGTGTCGGACCAGTTAGGACGGCTCCCATAGGGAAAATTTTCACACGTCATGTGACATGAGCTCCCAATGTCAGAGCGTTTGTCGCATTAGTGTGAACCCAGCCTAAACGTTTGCCTTTTGTATGTAGTTTGGATTGATTTCAGCTGAAAACCCCTGTGATCCTGTGGGGACAGAACTTTGGGAGCCACCATCTCTGATTTGTTATTTAAAGGTGTAAGCTCCATGGTGGTTATCGTGACCCTGGGTTGTCTAAGTAGTTAAACTGGAGCAAGCATTGTTACTATTGTCGCTATTTAATGAGTATGCAGTATAGAAATTTTTTTTTCATTTTATTTCCTTGGCGTTCTGTTTAAAATGCCACCTATATGCATTGATGTACCTCATCAGTATAGTCACCTGCTGACTTGGCACCATCCACATGACAGGTCCTCTATGTATATATACATCCCAACTGTCCCGAATTACCCGGTACATTCCCGGGATTTAGACTTTTCCCGATTTTATTGTTCCCTGGGAAATGTCCTGAGAAATCGGGTTTTTCACGATTTTTCGCCGCCGCTAGAGGTCCGCGGCAGGCGGAGACAATGTCTCAGTCGGCCGCCATTTTTAAGAAGACCGGGAATACGACTGGGTGGCTACAATAGATATGGAGCTCCTGCATCACCGCCCGCCCCACTCCTCCCCACTCCGCCCCGCTGACGGTCTGTTATGGAAAGGGGCAGGGGGGGGTGATGGAAGGAAGGGCACCGCTGGAGACACCTGATGGAAGGAAGGGCACCGCTGGAGACATCTCTGATGTAAGGAAGGGCACCGCTGGAGACATCTCTGATGTAAGGAAGGGCACCGCTGGAGACATCTCTGATGTAAGGAAGGGCACCGCTGGAGACATCTCTGATGTAAGGAAGGGCACCGCTGGGGACATCTCTGATGTAAGGAAGGGCACCGCTGGGGACATCTCTGATGTAAGGAAGGGCACCGCTGGGGACATCGCTGATGTAAGCAGGGGCACCGCTGGGGACATCGCTGATGTAAGCAGGGGCACCGCTGGGGACATCGCTGATGTAAGCAGGGGCACCGCTGGGGACATCGCTGATGTAAGCAGGGGCACCGCTGGGGGCACCTGATGGCATCGCTCAGGGGTCCCACTGATTTTGTATTATGGTGAGTTGAATGATTTCATTCTATATTACAATGTAATAATAGAAATAATGCGCTTCAATCGTCCTGACACCATAACAACCATGGTGCTGGGATGATTGAAGCACTAACACCAGGTGTTTGGAGTATCTTTATCTGCTGATTTGTTAAACTCTGGAATACACATTTCTATTGTAGTGTAGAATCTGGGTCTGCTGTCCCTCCATCCCTCTTTCCTTCCTTCTCTCTCCTTCCCTCCTTCTTTCCTTTGCAGGCGTGCTATTTCTCGCCTACAAATGCATGCCCCGCCCCCTAATTATAATAAGACTCCGCCTACAGCCAGAAAAAGTGTCCCCATAATTTTTTTTTACAATGTTGGCAACTATGCAAATATAGAGGCATGACAGGTCCTCCGTATTCTCCTATATACATGTATAGAGGCATGCCAGGTCCTCTATATACTCCTATATACATGTATAGAGCCATGACAGGTCCTCTATATACTCCTATATACATGTATAGAGCCATGACAGGTCCTCTTTTTCCTCCTATATACATGTATAGAGCCATGACAATTGAACTATTTGATGTGATATTTTTAGTTGCACTGCTGCGATATCAGTTGGACTATTTGGTGTGATTTTAGTTGCACTGCTGCGATATCAGTTGGACTATTTGGTGTGATTTTAGTTGCACTGCTGCGATATCAGTTGGACTATTTTAATGTGGTTTTTGTTAGTCGCTCTGCTGCGATATCATTTGGACTATTTGATCTTTTACAAGGAAAAGAGAGTGGGACATAGGGGACAGTGGCTGATGTTGGCCCCATAATGGCTGGACTATACCGGTACAGATAAACAGTGATAGACAATATGTATAAAAGGAATTTATTGCAAAAAGGAAATACATGGTATACTTATTAAAATGCAAAAACAGAAATTCAGGGTACACCAAAGAATATCTGTAAATTACAAAGTATTGACTGGTCTGGTTCTCGACTAGTTTCGCGATATTATCGCTTCCTTAGGAGGACCAATCCTATAATTGGGTGATCATGTGCGGCGCCGGGCCACCTAAAAAAACTCTCCCCCGTGCGGACAAGGGGGATAATGTAGAGCCCTCATAATGGTTGACCAGAGGGTAACAAAGATACTAGCCACGAGAAGACTTGCAATGGCGCGGGGGTCGGGTGGCCCGTAATGAGCAGGAGAGCCAAGCATTTCCAAACACTGGGGCATCATGGAGGGTACAAAGTGTGGAAGCCCACCACTAAGGGTAGATAACCACAGGGTTGCATGGGAGTCTATAGATGTACACCAGTGAGGTGTTGAAGGCCTCCCTTCCATCCCAGCCCCACGTCAGCAGTCTATCACGGAGAGAGCTCAGATGCAAATGCTTGGCTCTCCTGCTCATTACGGGCCACCCGACCCCCGCGCCATTGCAAGTCTTCTCGTGGCTAGTATCTTTGTTACCCTCTGGTCAACCATTATGAGGGCTCTACATTATCCCCCTTGTCCGCCGCGGGGGAGAGTTTTTTAGGCGGCCCGGCGCCGCACACGATCACCCAATTATAGGATTGGTCCTCCTAAGGAAGCGATAATATCGCGAAACTAGTCGAGAACCAGACCAGTCAACACTTTGTAATCTACAGATATTCTTTGGTGTACCCTGAATTTCTGTTTTTGCATTTTAATAAGTATACCATGTATTTCCTTTTTGCAATAAATTCCTTTTATACATATTGTCTATCACTGTTTATCTGTACCGGTATAGTCCAGCCATTTTAGGGTGCGAACATTATGGGGCCAACATCAGCCACTGTCCCCTATGTCCCACTCTCTTTTCCTTGTACATAGTAATTTGGATGATGGTACGGTTTAAATTCTACTACCCTTGACTACATGAGGCTACACTCACAATTTGTGCATATTTGATCTTTTAGTCGCAGTGCTGCGATATCAGATAAAACGTATGTCAAGGGCGCTTAGAATGTCAGGACCAGGCAGATAGTGTATTTATTGGATGGATGAAGTGGTCTGCACTCAAATTTCTTTTATCTGCTGCGATATCGGTTGGACTAATTGATGTGGTTTTTTTTTTTTTTTTTTCTCATTATTTTTGAGTTCAAAATGAAAAAGAGGTTTTAGAAAACAGCACCATACGGGCATACCCTGGCATGATGTACATAACAGTAAAAGAATAGGAATAATAACCTTGTATATCATTGCATTGCTTCGGTGAGTGAGAAATTAAAACGATTTAGAACAAGCATACATATAAACAGAGAATAGCACTGTGAGGAGAGCATTATCGAATAGGGGACAAGTAAACTACTGAAGACATTTGGTAGGTTTGTTGCGGTTATGAGAGGTTTGGATATTATGGCTGCCGCCTAGAAACCTTAAGCAGGTACTTGAATATAGGGGTTGGCGAATATAGGGGTTGGGGAAGTGAAAGAGCTAAGTGGAGAATGATGGGAAGTTAGGCTGGTTGGAGAGTTTGATAAAAGCTCGATAATTTGTCTAATGATAGTAATTGGGACATGTGAGTCCATAATATATATATATATATTTTTTTTCTAACACAAGGGTGCGCTTCTGCGATCAGCGATCCACTTTTGATGATTCGGTAAAGCAGGTTGTAGAAAAATTTGCTTTGGCAAATGAATATTCCATCAGGAAATGGGAGTTGAGTATTCGAATGGCGTCTTTTACAGGGGGGTGAATTGACTTCCACTTTCTTGCAATTGCCAACCAGGCTGCTATTAGGATGTGTGTCACCAGCGTTTGCAAGTGTCTAGGCCAGGAGGGAATTGACAAACCCAGAAGTAAATCTAGTGGAGACATTGCGATGGATATGTCACACAATGAATAGATTAGTTTCTTTACTTTTTCCCAGATCTTTTTGATGGGTGGGCAATCCCACCGGATGTGAGATAGGGATCCAATTTTGTCGCAAACTCTCCAACATTTAGGAGAAGTGGAGGGGTAAATCCTTGCCAATCTTTCCGGGGTAAAATACCATCTATGGAAGAGTTTCTGTAAGGATTCCCAATGAGTAATGCAGTGAGATAGACGTAGGGGAGTTGTGAGAGCCTTCAGCCAAAGGTCCTTCGAAGGTGGCTGAGCTACGTAGGATGACCAGTATTGGATGGCAGAGGATAGTAGATCCGAGGTTGGTATAGTGAGCAGCTTGTAAGAAAGGGAGATTTCTTTCACTTTAGAGTCATTGGTGTTATAAAATTTGAGCAGAGCCTGTGAGAGAGAATCTGTTTTCGACCAACGAAGTTTAGAAAGAAGGGATCTTATCCGGAGGTAAATAAAAAAAAAGATTTAGCGGATAGACCAAAGTGATGTTGCAGGTGGGAGAAGGGGTGCAGGCCCGAGGGGGGGGGAAAAAGCATACCTATATTGGAAATACCAACATTTATCCATTCTGTGAGAGGCAAGTGCGGTGCCAGAAGGGCTATTGCTTCAATAGGTAGTGTTGATAGGGTATCCAGTGATTTGCCTAAGTTGATTTGCGAGAATGCAGCCCATACCCTTAGTGAGGTGGTGATGGTGCCCAATATGTAGTGCTTTATTTAAGATGAATCCAGGTAGCGGCCAAAACATGTTTAGGTTTTGCAAGGAGTATGGTAGCTTCTATTTGCTTCCATGTTGTTTGGTGTTGATCCGACCACCATGCTTTTAGTTGATCAAGTATTGTTGCGCAGTAATATGCTTGAATGTCTGGAGCACCTAGGCCTCCCTGTTGGACTGGGGTTAAGAGTATGGTCTTCTTGACTAGGGCGTTTTTGTTGCAATATAAAGCTGTTAATAATTCCTTGAAGTTTTCTTACTTGGTTTTGTACCAATGGGAGAGGAATTGTACGGAATAGGTATAATCTATGCGGAAGTAGATACATTTTGGCCTGAGCAATCCTTCCAGCCCATGAGGCAGGAATATGGCTCAAGTCTTTTGCTAGCCGCACGAGCCTGCCCACGAGATCTTCCAAATTAGTTCTAAGTAAGATTTGGCTGGGAAATGTTAATTGGATTCCTAGATAAGGTAAAAAAGAGTTGGGGGCCCAAGCGAAGGGAAAAGTGCTGGAGATTGAGTAGTTGGATGGATGGTCTAATCCCAGGTTGAGCATGAGGGATTTACTATGATTTAGCTTGTAGAGGGATATTGAGCTAAATAAGTCTAAGACAGGGCTCGACAAACCCCGGGTGCCAGGTCACATTTGCGACTAGAATTAGCGACCTGGGGCGGCACAGCTGGGGTATCCCGTGTCCATTCGACACCCCCCCTCCCGGCGCGATCGCGTTGGGCCCCGCTGGTAATTGAGGCCGCAGCTTTGCGGCCTACTGCAGTCCTATGGTTCCTTCTGCAATCGGGCGCCCTCTGGTGGTGGCCGTTGGTATGACAAGACATCCACCAATGCTAATGGAGCTTCCCCTACCTGTTTTCACTGCCCGCTCATCTCCTTCCCTTTACTTAGAACCCCAAAACATTATATATATTTTTTATTCTAACACCCTAGAGAATAAAATGGCGGTCATTGCAATACTTTCTGTCACACCGTATTTGCGCAGCGGACTTACAAGCGCACTTTTTTGGGAAAAAAAACTTTAACCACTTGCCGACCGCCGCACGACTATATACGTCGGCAGAATGGCACGGGCAGGCAAAAGGACTTACATGTACGTCCTTGCCTGCCCGCGGGTGGGGGGTCCGATCGGACCCCCCCCCCGGTGCCAGCGGCGGTCGGCAAATCTCCCCCGGCGATCGGAGGTGAGGGGGAGGCCATCCATTCGTGGCCCCCCCCCTCGCGATCGCTCTCAGCCAATGGGATCATTTCCCTGCCTCTGTATTGTACACAGAGGCAGAGGAAATGATGTCATCTCTCCTCGGCTCGGTATTTTCCGTTCCGGGCCGAGGAGAGAAGACTGTAATGTGAGTGCACAACACACACACACACAGTAGAACATGCCAGGCACACAAAACACCCCGATCCCCCCCCCGATCCCCCCCCAATCACCCCCCCCCCTGTCACAAACTGACACCAGCAGGTTTTTTTTTTTTTTTTTTTTTTTTTTTTCTGATTACTGTATTGGTGTCAGTTTGTGACATTTACAGTGTTAGGACAGTTAGTATTACCCCCCTTTAGGTCTAGGATACCCCCCTAACCCCCCCTAATAAAGTTTTAACCCCTTGATCACCCCCCGTCACCAGTGTCGCTAAGCGATCATTTTTCTGATCGCTGTATTAGTGTCGCTGGTGACGCTAGTTAGTGAGGTAAATATTTAGGTTCGCCGTCAGCGTTTTATAGCGACAGGGACCTCCATATACTACCTAATAAATGTTTTAACCCCTTGATTGCCCCCTAGTTAACCCTTTCACCACTGATCACTGTATAACCGTTACGGGTGACGCTGGTTAGTTTGTTTATTTTTTATAGTGTCAGGGCACCCGCCGAATAAAGATTTAGCCCCCTGATCGCCCGGCGGTGATATGCGTCGCCCCAGGCAGCGTCAGATTAGCGCCAGTAACGCTAACACCCACGCACGCAGCATACGCCTCCCTTAGTGGTATAGTATCTGTACGGATCAATATCTGATCCGATCAGATCTATACTAGCGTCCCCAGCAGTTTAGGGTTCCCAAAAACACAGTGTTAGCGGGATCAGCCCAGATACCTGCTAGCACCTGCGTTTTGCCCCTCCGCCCGGCTCGGCCCAGCCCACCCAAGTGCAGTATCGATCGATCACGGTCACTTACAAAACACTAAACGCATAACTGCAGCGTTCGCAGAGTCAGGCCTGATCCCTGCGATCGCTAACAGTTTTTTTGGTAGCGTTTTGGTGAACTGGCAAGCACCAGCCCCAGGCAGCGTCAGGTTAGTGCCAGTAGCGCTAACACCCACGCACGCACCGTACACCTCCCTTAGTGGTATAGTATCTGAACTGATCAATATCTGATCCGATCAGATCTATACTGGCATCCCCAGCAGTTTAGGGTTCCCAAAAACGCAGTGTTAGTGGGATCAGCCCAGATACCTGCTAGCACCTGCGTTTTGCCCCTCCGCCCGGCCCAGCCCAGCCCACCCAAGTGCAGTATCGATCGATCACTGTCACTTACAAAACACTAAACGCATAACTGCAGCGTTCGCAGAGTCAGGCCTGATCCCTGCGATCGTTAACAGTTTTTTTGGTAGCGTTTTGGTGAACTGGCAAGCGCCAGCGGCCTAGTACACCCCGGTCATAGTCAAACCAGCACTGCAGTAACACTTGGTGACGTGGCGAGTCCCATAAGTGCAGTTCAAGCTGGTCAGGTGGCAAGCACAAGTAGTGTCCCGCTGCCACAAAGAAGACAAACACAGGCCGTCGTGCCCATAATGCCCTTCCTGCTGCATTCGCCAATCCTAATTGGGAACCCACCACTTCTGCAGCGCCCGTACTTCCCCCATTCACATCCCCAACCAAATGCAGTCGGCTGCATGAGAGGCATTTTCTTTATGTCCTCCCCCTAGTACCCCTACCCAACGAACCCCCCCAAAAAAGATGTCGTGTCTGCAGTAAGCGCGGATATAGGCGTGACACCCGCTATTATTGTCCCTCCTGTCCTGACAATCCTGGTCTTTGCATTGGTGAATGTTTTGAATGCTACCATTCACTAGCTGAGTATTAGCGTAGGGTACAGCATTGCACAGACTAGGCACACTTTCACAGGGTCTCCCAAGATGCCATCGCATTTTGAGAGACCCAAACCTGGAACCGGTTACAGTTATAAAAGTTACAGTTACAAAAAAAGTGTAAAAAAAAAAAAAAAAAAACAAACAAAAATATAAAATAAAAAGTAATAGTTGTCGTTTTATTGTTCTCTCTCTATTCTCTCTCTCTCTATTCTCTCTATTGTTCTGCTCTTTTTTACTGTATTCTATTCTGCAATGTTTTATTGTTATTATGTTTTATCATGTTTGCTTTTCAGGTATGCAATTTTTTATACTTTACCATTTACTGTGCTTTATTGTTAGCCATATTTTTGTCTTCAGGTACAGCATTCACGACTTTGAGTGGTTATACCAAAATGATGCTTGCAGGTTTAGGTATCATCTTGGTATCATTCTTTTCAGCCAGCGGTCGGCTTTCATGTAAAAGCAATCCTAGCGGCTAATTAGCCTCTAGACTGCTTTTACAAGCAGTGGGAGAGAATGCCCCCCCCCCCCCCCCCCATCGTCTTCCGTGTTTTTCTCTGGCTCTCCTGTCTCAACAGGGAACCTGAGAATGCAGCCGGTGATTCAGCCAGCTGACCATAGAGCTGATCAGAGACCAGAGTGGCTCCAAACATCTCTATGGCCTAAGAAACCGGAAGCTACGAGCATTTTATGACTTAGATTTCGCCGGATGTAAATAGCGCCATTGGGAAATTGGGGAAGCATTTTATCACACCGATCTTGGTGTGGTCAGATGCTTTGAGGGCAGAGGAGAAATCTAGGGTCTAATAGACCCCAATTTTTTCAAAAAAGAGTACCTGTCACTACCTATTGCTATCATAGGGGATATTTACATTCCCTGAGATAACAGTAAAAATGATTAAAAAAAAAAAAAATGAAAGGAACAGTTTTAAAATAAGATAAAAAAGCAAAAAAATAATAAAGAAAAAAAAAAAAAAAAAAAAAAAAAAAGCACCCCTGTCCCCCCTGCTCTCGCGCTAAGGCGAACGCAAGCGTCGGTCTGGCGTCAAATGTAAACAGCAATTGCACCATGCATGTGAGGTATCACCGTGACGGTCAGATCGAGGGCAGTAATTTTAGCAGTAGACCTCCTCTGTAAATCTAAAGTGGTAACCTGTAAAGGCTTTTAAAGGCTTTTAAAAATGTATTTATTTTGTTGCCACTGCACGTTTGTGTGCAATTGTAAAGCATGTCATGTTTGGTATCCATGTACTCGGCCTAAGATCATCTTTTTTATTTCATCAAACATTTGGGCAATATAGTGTGTTTTAGTGCATTAAAATGTAAAAAAGTGTGTTTTTTCCCCAAAAAATGCGTTTGAAAAATCGCTGCGCAAATACTGTGTGAAAAAAAAAAATTAAACACCCACCATTTTAATCTGTAGGGCATTTGCTTTAAAAAAATATATAATGTGTGGGGGTTCAAAGTAATTTTCTTGCAAAAAAAAATAATTTTTTCATGTAATCAAAAAGTGTCAGAAAGGGCTTTGTCTTCAAGTGGTTAGAAGAGTGGGTGATGTGTGACATAAGCTTCTAAATGTTGTGCATAAAATGCCAGGACAGTTCAAACCCCCCCCAAATGACCCCATTTTGGAAAGTAGACACCCCAAGCTATTTGCTGAGAGGCATGTCGAGTCCATGGAATATTTTATATTGTGACACAAGTTGCGGGAAAGAGACAAATTTTTTTTTTTTTTTTTTTTTTTTGCACAAAGTTGTCACTAAATGATATATTGCTCAAACATGCCATGGGAATATGTGAAATTACACCCCAAAATACATTCTGCTGCTTCTCCTGAGTACGGGGATACCACATGTGTGGGACTTTTTGGGAGCCTAGCCGCGTACGGGGCCCCCGAAAACCAAGCACCGCCTTCAGGCTTTCTAAGGGCGTAAATTTTTGATTTCACTCTTCACTGCCTATCACAGTCTCGGAGGCCATGGAATGCCCAGGTGGAACAAACCCCCCCCAAATGACCCCATTTTGGAAAGTAGACACCCAAAGCTATTTGCTGAGCGGTATAGTGAGTATTTTGCAGACCTCACTTTTTGTCACAAAGTTTTGAAAATTAAAAAAAGAAAAAAAAAAATTTTTTTTTTGTCTTTCTTCATTTTCAAAAACAAATGAGAGCTGCAAAATACTCACCATGCCTCTCAGCAAATAGCTTGGGGTGTCTACTTTCCAAAATGGGGTCATTTGGGGGGGGTTTGTGCCACCTGGGCATTCCATGACCTCCGAAACTGTGATAGGCAGTGAAGAGTGAAATCAAAAATGTACACCCTTAGAAATCCTGAAGGCGGTGATTGGTTTTCGGGGTCCCGTACGCGGCTAGGCTCCTAAAAAGTCCCACACATGTGGTATCCCCATACTCAGGAGAAGCAGCAGAATGTATTTTGGGGTGCAATTCCACATATGCCCATGACCTGTGTGAGCAATATATCATTTAGTGACAACTTTGTGCAAAAAAAAATAAATAAATAAATAAATTGTCACTTTCCCGCAACTTGTGTCAAAATATAAAATATTCCATGGACTCAACATGCCTCTCAGCAAATAGCTTGGGGTGTCTACTTTCCAAAATGGGGTCATTTGGGGGGGGTTTGTGCCATCTGGGCATTTTATGGCCTTCAAAACTGTGATAGGTAGTGAGGAGTAAAATCAAAAATGTACGCCCTTAGAAATCCTGAAGGCGGTGATTGGTTTTCGGGGCCCCGTATGCGGCTAGGCTCCCAAAAAGTCCCACACATGTGGTATCCCCGTACTCAGGAGAAGCAGCTAAATGTATTTTGGGGTGTAATTCCACATATGCCTATGGCCTGTGTGAGCAATATATCATTTAGTGACAACTTTTTGTAATTTTTTTTTTTTTTTTTGTCATTATTCAATCACTTGGGACAAAAAAAATGAATATTCAATGGGCTCAACATGCCTCTCAGCAATTTCCTTGGGGTGTCTACTTTCCAAAATGGGGTCATTTGTGGGGGTTTTGTACTGCCCTGCCATTTTAGCACCTCAAGAAACGACATAGGCAGTCATAAACTAAAAGCTGTGTAAATTCCAGAAAATGTACCCTAGATTGTAGGCGCTATAACTTTTGCGCAAACCAATAAATATACACTTATTGACATTTTTTTTACCAAAGACATGTGGCCAAATACATTTTGGCCTAAATGTATGACTAAAATTGAGTTTATTGGATTTTTTTTAGAACAAAAAGTAGAAAATATCTTTTTTTTTCAAAATTTTCGGTCTTTTTCCGTGTATAGCGCAAAAAATAAAAACGGCAGAGGTGATCAAATACCATCAAAAGAAAGCTCTATTTGTGGGAAGAAAAGGACGCAAATTTCGTTTGGTTACAGCATTGCATGACCGCGCAATTAGCAGTTAAAGCGACGCAGTGCCAATTTGTAAAAAGTGCTCTGGTCAGGAAGGGGGTAAATCCTTCCGGGGCTGAAGTGGTTAAAAAATAAGAAAACAGTAAAGTTAGCACAATTTTTTTTATATTGTGAAAGATAATGTTACGCCGAGTAAATTGATTCCCAACATGTCACGCTTCAAAATTTCGTCCGCTCGTGGAATGGCGACAAACTTTTACCCTTTAAAATCTCCATAGACGATGTTTAAAAAATTCTACAGGTTGTATGTTTTGAGTTACAGAGGAGGTCTAGGACTAGAATTATTGCTCTCGCTCTAACGATTATGGCAATACCTCACGTGTGGTTTGAACACCGCTTTCATATGCGGGCGCTACTCACATATGCGTTCGCTTCTGCAAGCGAGCTCGGCGGGACGGGGCGCGTTTAAAAAATTTATTTTTTTTTCTTATATATTTTACCTTTTTTTACACTGTTTAAAAAAAAAAAAAAAAAAAAAATTGTCACTTTTATTTCTATTACAAGGGATGGGGCACATTTAATTTTTTTTTTTTTTTTTTTTATTTTAACTTTCATTTTTTCATTGTTCTTTTAAAAAAAAAAAAAGTCACTTTTATTCCTATTACAAGGAATATAAACATCCCTTGTAATAGAAAAAAAGCATGACAGGACCTCTTAAATATGAGATCTGGGGTCAAAAAGACCTCAGATCTCATATTTGCACTAAAATGCATTAAAAAAAAAATAAAATAAAAAAAATTGCCATTTGAAAAAAAAATAATAAAATGTCCCTTTTAAGAGCTAGGAGTGGAAGTGACGATTTGACGTCGCTTCTGCCCTGCAATGACTTGGAGATGGACGTGGGGGCCATCTTCCCCTCACTCGTCTCCATGTCAGGCCAGGGACAGATCCGGTTCGCCTCCTCCGTTACCGACGGCTACGGTAAGCGGTGAAGGGCACCGGAGCGCGTGGGGGGGCCCTCTCCTGCCGCCGATAAAAGTGATCTCGCTGCGAATCTGCTGCAGAGACCACTTTTATCTGAAAGAGAACTGCCGGCTCTTGAAGAAGATACCGGGGTTATGTTAGCTAGCTGCTACCATAACAACGGTATTTCTCTTCAAAGACAGGACGTATATAGTCGTCCTGCGGGAAGAAAGTGGTTAATTAAAATGAATTTATTATTTGTCATCTCCCTGCTTGGCCCCTTTCACACGGGCTGTCTGATCAGGTTCGCCTGTCAGTTTTTCAGGCGGACCTGATTGGATCCTTAGCGGGAATATGGTGGTCTTGTTTCCCTGCATGGCACGAAATAAAAGCAGTCACATTCGTTCTAGTCGTCTCTGTGTAAATTTTAAGATTGGTTAATTTTTATATTGAAAATAAAGCTTTGTCGGTCGTTAAAAAAAAAAAAAAAAAAAAAACCTGGATTCTAACTTTTTTTAGCTGGCTCCTAGATTCCAAGCAAATTTCTCAAGCCCTGGTCTAAGATGTCTTGGACTGCAGGGAGGAAAACCTTGGGATTTGTCAGGGCAATAATGACATCGGCGTAGAGGCCAATTTTGATCAGTATTTCCAGTTGTTGTTCCTGATATCAACGGTTCCAATCTAATGGCCTGTGCTAACGGTTACCGTGGCAAATATTAAGGGGGACATGGGGCAGCCCTATCTGGTGCCATTGGTGATTTTAAATGGGGTAGATAGAACACCAGAAGTCCCATACGCGTGCAGATGGTTGAGTATATAGACTTAGTGTGGCTGATAGGAAGGTACCTGATATTCCAAACTTACGGAGGACCGCATCCATGTAGGGCCAGTAGACTCTATCGAACGCCTTCTCTGCATCCAAAGATAGGAAGAGAGAATGCATTCGGTTCCACCCATTGTATTAGGTTGATAAACCGCCTGGTGCCATCTGAGGCCTGCCTGGCACAAAGCCAACTTGGTCTGGGTGTATAAGTAAGGGGATAATGGTTGCGAGGGGTTGTGCTAGAAGTTTAGCATAAAGCTTAGTGTCTGTATTTAGTAGGGATTGTGGTCTGTAGTTAGCGGGGTTATCTGTTGCTTTTTCTGGTTTAGGAATGGTAACCACTAACGCATCTAGGGACTCCTTGGGGATGTTGCCAGTGCTGGCGAACTGGTTATATGTGTTGCAAAGATGAGGGACTAGCAGTTTGCTAAAGTGTTTATAGTATTCATAAGAGCCCTTTCACACTGGGGCGGGGGGGGGGGGGGGGGGGGGCGGCGTCGGTATGCGGCCGCTAGCAGGGCAGTTTTACCCCCCGCTAGCGGCCGAGAAAGGGTTGAATACCACCGCAAAGCGTCTCTGCAGAGGCGCTTTGCCGGCGGTATAGCCGCGCCGTCCCATTGATTTCAATGGGCAGGAGCGGTATACACTCCGCTCCTTCACTGCTCCGAAGATGCTGCTGGCAGGACTTTTTTTACTGTCCTGCCAGCGCATCTCTCCAGTGTGAAAGCCCTCGGGGCTTTCACACTGGAGACAAAGCAGCGGCACTTTCGGGTCGGTTTGCAGGCGCTATTATTAGCGCAATAGCGCCTGCAAACCGCCCCAGTGTGAAAGGGCTCTTAGGGAATCCATCAGGACCCGGGGCCTTGTGTAGAGGTAGTTGTTTGATGAGTTTATGAATTTCCGTGGGCGAAAAAGGCTCTGCAAGCAGATAGAGTTGTTCTGGGGGAAATAGAGGGCAGGGAAATGGAGGATAAAAATTTTAAGATGGCTGTTTGACTGGGGGGGGGGGTTGGTTCATTTTCTGTGAGATTGTAGAGTTTGGTATAGAAGTTGCTAAATTTAATTTGCGATATCTAAGGGATTAGTTATGCGTTTGCTTTGAGAGTTTGTGAGAAATGCAATTTTTTTTTAGAAAGTTGTCTTTTAAACTGTCTAGCCATAAAGGCACCTGCTTAATGTAATAATCGCAGTTCTTTTTAAGATGCCCACTGAGTTGGTATCTAAGAAGTTTTAGTTCTGAGTAAATAGCCTCGGAAGAGGACTTTTTATTGGTTGTTTCTAGAGTACGGATTCAGTTTAGTAGGGACTCTGTGATGAAAGAGTGATATTTTTTTTTTTTTTGGATCGGGCGCCAAGTTTTGTAAACAGACCTCTTAGGCAAGCTTTGTGGGTGTTCCAAGTAATAGCATGATCGGTTACAGAGTCGACATTATTTTGGAAATAAGTCTCAATTTCGGATTTTATTTGAGTCTCAAGTGTGGGATTGTTAAGGAGGGAAGTATTTAGTCTCCAAATTGTGTGCCTGGGAGTTTGGGAAAGCGAGGCTAATTTGATTGTGACCGGTGCGTGGTCAGACCAGGAAATTGTTCCTATACTGGATTCAGTGATAGATTGAAGTAGATATTTATCTATGACGAAAAGATCAATCCAAAAGTAAGACTGATGTGGGGGAGAGAAAAAGGTGTAGTCTCTTTCCACATCATGTAGGCACCTCCATGAGTCATATAGGCCTTCTCTTTTGAGTAGGGCAGATAATATAGAGGGCCTACGCCTAATAATGTTAGAGGTATCTAGGTCTGGGTCGACAACATCATTAAAGTCTCCACAAATTATTAAGGGTGAGGATCTGTAAGGTTCTAGTTTGGCAAAGAGGGATGTGTAGAATTTTTTTCTGGGCTGTATTAGGGGAATATATATTAACCCCTTCCCGCCGACCATACGCAGATATGTGTACTCGGCTTTCCGGGGTTATACCGGGATGATGCCCGCAGCTGCAGGCATCATCCCGGTATCGTTGTTTACAGCGGGCGATCGGCTACCCGTTTATAACAACCGATGCGGCTAAAAGCCCCTCGGCTGTTATACCGGAGGAGCGGGAGGGGACACCCGCCCCCCCCTCCCGCCGCTGTTACCGGGCCTCCCGTGCGATCGGGAGGCCCGGTGTCCGTTCGGCTGCCTTCGGCGGCTGGGGGCGGGCTGGAACGAAGCTGCGAGCGGCTTCGTTCCAGCCTTCTTGTTGTAAACGCGGAAGCGACGTCATGACGTCACTTCCCGTTTACTAGGCTGCCAATGGCGCCGAATTTAAAAAAGTACACAGTATTCAGAATCGCCGTTTTCGGCGATCTGAATACTTTGAAGTGTAAAGGAGGGATCAGGGGTCTTTTAGACTCCCGATCCCTCCATAAAGAGTACCTGTCACCACATATTACTGTCACAAGGGATGTTTACATTGCTTGTGACAGCAATAAAAGTAAAAAAAAAAAAAATTTTAAACACAATTTATAAAGTACAAAAATAAATAAATTAAATTAAAAAAAAAAAAAATTTAAAGTGCCCCTGTCCCCGCGAGCTCGCGCAGCGAAGAAAACGCATACGGAAGTCGCGCCCGCATATGTAAACGGTGTTCAAACCACACATGTGAGGTATCGCCGCGATCGTCAGAGCGAGAGCAATAATTCTAGCCCTAGACCTCCTCTGTAGCTCAAACCTGGTAACCGTAAAAATTTTTTAAAGCGTCGCCTATGGAAATTCATAGGTACCGTAGTTCGTCGCCATTCCACGAGTGCGTGCAATTATAAAGGGTGACATGTTTGGTATCTATTTACTCGGCGTAACATCATCTTTCATATTATACAAAAAAATTGGGGTAACTTTACTGTTTGGATTTTTTAAAATTCATGAGTGTCACTTTTCCAAAAATTAGCGTTTAAAACACCGCTGCACAAATACCGTGCGATAAAAAATATTGCAACAATTGCCATTTTATTCTCTAGATTCTCTGCTAAAAAAATATATATAATGTTTGGGGGTTCTAAGTAATTTTCTAGCAAAAAATACGGATTTTAACTTGTAAACACCAAATTTCAAAAATAGGCTTGGTCATGAAAGGGTTAACTATGGTGAGGGGGCAGTTATCAATTGTGGCGGAGAGGATTAGATATCTGCCATCCTCATCAGATTCACTGTGATGTAATAAGTTTACTGCAGTTTTTTTTTTTTTTTTTTTTTTTTTTTTTTAAGGGCATTTGCAAAGAAATAATGAGGGTATTTTTTATTAGGGATGCACCGAATGGGATTTTTAGTGCCGAAACCGATACCGAAAATAAATCTTCCTTGATCCCGAAAACCGATATCGAAAGTGACTGTTTTTAAAAATATTTTTATACAGGAGATGGTCAGCGACTGGGGACATGGTACAGGAGATGGTCAGCGACTGCAGAGATGGTACAGGAGATGGTCAGCGACTGAGGACATGGTACAGGAGATGGTCAGAGACTGAGGACATGGTACAGGAGATGGTCAGAGACTGAGGACATGGTACAGGAGATGGTCAGAGACTGAGGACATGGTACAGGAGATGGTCAGAGACTGAGGACATGGTACAGGAGATGGTCAGAGACTGCGGACATGGTACAGGAGATGGTCAGAGAGTCAGACTGCGGACATGGTACAGGAGATGGTCAGAGAGTCAGACTGCGGACATGGTACAGGAGATGGTCAGAGAGTCAGACTGCGGACACGGTACAGGAGATGGTCAGAGAGTCAGACTGCGGACACGGTACAGGAGATGGTCAGAGAGTCAGACTGCGGACATGGTACAGGAGATGGTCAGAGAGTCAGACTGCGGACATGTTACAAGAGATCAGTGCAACCTCACCAGTGCCCGTCAGATGCAGCCAGCCAGTGAAGAGGAGAGCTGCTGCCGCCGCCTGTTTGCATCGCTGGGAACATCACAGCTTTCATTTTAATAGCCGTGTGTTCCCCGCTGCGCGCCATCACATACAGCCCCTCCCCCTTGTCTGGGCACTTTGATAGACAGATCACCCGTCCCAGGATTGGATGGGTGATCTGTCTATCAGAGTGCCCGGACAAGGGGGAGGGACTATGTGACGACACGCAGCGGGGATACACAGCTATTGAAATGAAAGCTGTAATCAAACAGGCGGCAAGCGGCTCTCCTCTCTTCTACGATATAGGAAGCCCCCCTATTAGGCGGCATCAGGCCCTGCGCCATTTTCGGCGCCAGTATCAGCAAGAATTCTCTTTCGGCTTTTTGGCGAAAGGGCCATTTTTGGCCGATATGTTTCGGTGCATCCCTAATTTTTATGGCTACGTGAGGGTTGTTTGAGTTTCGAGAAGTGAGCAAAGGAGTGATGAGTTGCTGTAGATAGGGAGTTAATTAGTTTGGTTTAATTGACTCCGGGATAAACAAGAGAGAGGTTCCCCCAAAATGGGGTTTTTAGGCAGCACAATGATAAAGAAAATCAAATTCAGTATCAAAAATATAACAAATTTATTAAAGTATACCATAAAAGTTAAAACAATGAGCTCCAGTGGGGGGCATTAGAGATAAAATTACATTACATATTAATAGGCTGAACATATATTGGCAGACATATATTCACAACAACATTCGGTAGCATGAATATTTGAACCTGACGCGTTTCAACCCCTGTACTTGGGGTCTTCTTCAGAGGATTGGTCTGCTGAGAAATATACATAGATGAAATTGATACATGTAAATTACATTAGTATAATGGTAGTTACATTCACCATATAGGATATGGATACAATAGTAATAATTTACCCAGTAATATATGTTCGGCAGAAAAGAGAACGAGGCCTCCCATATGGAGATCCCTTGGAACGACTGTCCTCCTGTCCCCCCAAGAGAAGGGCACCGGGCACCCCTACCGCCAACCGCGGTTCGGGCCGGGGTAGTGAAAGCAGCGACGTGGCTTGCGAGAGGTCACACTCTTGGATACCACCCACCAGACTAACAAAAACAACAACAACCAGGGAGCACAGAGGGTTACACCTGTGAGGGTAATCAAAAAGTTCCTCATAATAAACTCAGTCATTTACATGGTACTGATTATATGTCCAAGAAGGGACAAGAAAACAGAAATTATATATATATATATATATATATATATATATATATATATATATATATATATATATATATATATATATATATATATATATATATATATATATATATGAAATTTTCCAGAGGCAGTATAAGGTATGGGCAGCACCTCAGTGTGTGCTCAATGTGATGACGATCCGTGTGAAAACGTGATATATAAGAAGATCAGAGTGAAGTGAAAGGATGAAAAATAGGTAATGGCTAGTGAGGACTGAGTGTAGGAATATGGTGAAAGGAAGTGAATGCACCGAAATTGCTGGGAGAAAAGATGTGGAAAAAGAGAGGGGAAAAGGAGAGAGAAAATGGGAAGGGGAGGAGGGGGAAAAAAGGAAGGGGAAGGGGGATTTGGGGTGTTTTGGGGTAAAAAGGGGAAGAAAAGGAGATTGCACAAAAAGTAAAATTTAATTAATTACCTCAAGGGGTACTAAAGGACACGTGTTTAGGCACTGTGTTGCCCCATATATAAGACTGGTGCCTGTTAACCAAACCCGGGATTGGTCATAGGGTATAGCGGGCTCGGTGGATTGGTATCCCACACTGAGTCCACCAGTCTGAAAAATAGGTAAACATCAAAGTGTAAGTTATAGGTAACGAATGGTGGCCAAGTCATTGTACAGCAAGGCCACTATGAATAAACGGGGGTCAATGCAGAATCAAATAATGTTCGCATGAGCCCCCATTATATAGGACAAAAAGTAGTGCCTAGGCAAGGACCAAATACGGAGTAATAAAAGTGATACTTACTTGGTGTAAGTTGAAAAGTGCCTGCTGTTCACCAGGGAGAAAGAGACTGAGGGTGTGCTGCGAATATACCTCTTATATACTGCCTACTGGAGGTGTATACTCACTTATGATCAATCCAGGTGTGTGCGCCATCCCTGATTGCTCTGCGGTGGGCGGCGTGACCGCCATATAGGCAGTCGAGCGTGGCTTCCCCGGCGTTCCGGAAGAGCATGGCTCCGGCTCAGCGTCACTCTCGTCGGAATCTCGCGATGCCGATGACGTCACGCCGCATGCGCGGGACCCCGCGCATGCGCAGTGGCGAGCGGCATCCGAGAGTGTTCCGGAATGCCGCCGGCAAGGAGGAAGTAATCCCCAATGCAGCACCCGGTGGCCATCCGGGTATCCAATGGGGAAACATGGGGGGGAGGAGCCACCTATAGGGGCCGGCTCGTTCCCCCCCCCACCTTGCCGGGAAGCCAGATCGCGGATCACCCTCGATCCCAAAATGGGGGCGGAGACAGCACCGCAGGACTCCCTCAATCAGGAGGGGAGGGGGGGGGGGCAGTTCCAAGTGGAAAAGAGTATACAAAAAAAAGATTGAAAAATTGTACATAACATATATCTGTTAATTCATAGCAATGTCATTCATACTAACATTGGCATGTATGTCTATACGTAAGGAGCATCAGTACAGAAGGAAAGCTTCAAATGCATATGTTGGTATCTACATAACATCCCGATAAGGGAAAAAGTGATAATGGATAAGTGGGATATATGAATTGATAACACATACTAATATAATAAAATATCCAATTATTAGGAGAGATAACCGGGGAATAGGAAGCAAAAAAAAAAAAATGAAATGAAATGAAAATAAAATAAAATAAAGTAAAATAAAATAAATTAAATAATGTAAAATGAAACAAAACAAAATAAAATAAAACAGAACAATAAAGAACAGGGCTTATTGTCACCAATTTTTGTGAGCTATATATAGTTTCATTGGAGACTAACTATTGTGTTTTTCCAGAAACGAAACCCTTTAAAAAGGGGGCAAATGAGATAGCCTCATTGAGTCCTGGAAACGAGGTGGAGTTGAGCATAAAGATCCACCTCTGTTCGCGTTGCAACAAAGTTTTGTTCCAATCGCCGCCTCGAACGGGTATATGAACTCGATCGAGTGCGGCGAAGGATACCTTAGGCATTATAGAGTTGTGGATTTCCATTACATGGCGTCCAAGGGGTAAATATGGATTACTAATTTGCATATGGTCTCTGGTGATAGCTCCTTTATCAAGAGCAGACTGAATTAAATCATAAAATTGGGTATAGGATTATCCGTTTTCACACGGATCGTCATCACATTGAGCACACACTGAGGTGCTGCCCATACCTTATACTGCCTCTGGAAAATTTCATATATATATATATATATATATATATATATATATATATATATATATATATATATATATATATATATATATATATATATATATATATATATATATATATATATATATATATATATATATATAATTTCTGTTTTCTTGTCCCTTCTTGGACATATAATCAGTACCATGTAAATGACTGAGTTTATTATGAGGAACTTTTTGATTACCCTCACAGGTGTAACCCTCTGTGCTCCCTGGTTGTTGTTGTTTTTGTTAGTCTGGTGGGTGGTATCCAAGAGTGTGACCTCTCGCAAGCCACGTCGCTGCTTTCACTACCCCGGCCCGAACCGCGGTTGGCGGTAGGGGTGCCCGGTGCCCTTCTCTTGGGGGGACAGGAGGACAGTCGTTCCAAGGGATCTCCATATGGGAGGCCTCGTTCTCTTTTCTGCCGAACATATATTACTGGGTAAATTATTACTATTGTATCCATATCCTATATGGTGAATGTAACTACCATTATACTAATGTAATTTATTTACATGTATCAATTTCATCTATGTATATTTCTCAGCAGACCAATCCTCTGAAGAAGACCCCAAGTACAGGGGTTGAAACGCGTCAGGTTCAAATATTCATGCTACCGAATGTTGTTGTGAATATATGTCTGCCAATATATGTTCAGCCTATTAATATGTAATGTAATTTTATCTCTAATGCCCCCCACTGGAGCTCATTGTTTTTTAACTTTTATGGTATACTTTAATAAATTTGTTATATTTTTGATACTGAATTTGATTTTCTTTATCATTGTGCTGCCTAAAAACCCCATTTTGGGGGAACCTCTCTCTTGTTTATAACTTTCAAGGGGTGAGCAGCAAATTCCTGGTTTCCCCTCTGGTGTCTCTCTATATCGTAATTGACTCCGGGATACCTCTGAATTCAATAATATTCGGCCTGGAGCGGTCTTCTAAATCTGCGAGCTTCATTTTAATGTGGTGGATTTCTTCTGTATGATGATCATGTGCATCTAACAGTTCATTATGTGCTTTAGAATAGTCCTGCAGGTTTTCCTCTAAAGCATCTGTTCTCTCCTCTAGGCAATCTATTCTGTCGTATATTTGGGACATAGAGATTTGCAGTTCTCTGTGTAAATCTTGTTGCAGAGTGAGAAGCATTGATTTCAGCGTTGCTTCTGAGATAGTGTTGTATGTGACAGGAATAGCTGCTAGGGAGGGAGCTTGCTGACTGCCATGTGGGCCTGCCACCACAGAGGACCAAATCCTGCTTTTTGGCCTGGGGGTTCCTTGTTAGGGGAGTTAACGGGGGAGGTAGCCAGTCTCTTACCTCTATCTGGCTGCTGCCCAGCTGTGCCATCCTCTGGGGGAGGGAGAGTATCCATGCTGTCTCTCCTTTTGATTGCTGGAAGGTCCCCTTGCTGGTGTAAAAGAAAAGAGAAAAAAAAAGCGCCTCTGAGTGCAGGTATTTATTAACAACAACAGGTTATCCACACTTACAGCAGAGTAAGGAGAAGACAACTTCAGTGACAATCCTGGCGTCCGTGGCGTGGATACGGCATGATAAGCAGTGGAGATAGTCTCGATTCCCCTCGGAAGGAAGGCAGACAAGCCGCTGCGCTGGATGGAAGTCCCGTGACCTAAGACAAGGGCGTGTGACGTCACCGAAGTGGAGAGAACCACAACGCGTTTCTGAGCATGCGCGAAGTTCCCACTGGGCATGCGCGCTCCTTTATCAAGTGTAGGGCGAATGGGGAAGAGTACTACAACGGTTTGGCAAACGTAGATTCATTGAGAAAGGTTGCGATGAACATAGCGTTCCTCGCCACTTCTTGGAGCATCACAATCAATCTACTGTGGGCTTACAGGTGTGGGTCCTAGAGTCGATACCCCGTAACTTGTCTGAGGCTGAACGGTTCTCCAAGTTATGCGAACGCAAGACTTTTTGGATATACACCCTTGGCACTCTTGCTCCCAATGGGTTAAATGAAGAACTAGACATTAAAACCATCATATAACCCTTTAGCCCTGATCTTTGTTTCCATCCCAGTTTGGATCTTTCTATATGTATCTTTGATATATATTTTTTTCATATACACATCCCTATAGAATCATCTGTATTATAAAGGAATATATGTATGATGCTTTGCGCCTACACATACATTATAATTGTCACTGAGAGCCCCCATTATTATTTTTAGTTATTTATCAGTTTAGTGGTAATGTACCTTTAGTTCTTTGTTTTTAAAATATCTTTAATAGGCCATATTGGTCTGAAATATATTTAAAAAAAAAACTAATAATGTTTTATCTCTATTTACCCACTATCCAGTTCCAGATAGAAGTCGCTGTCATGTGACTTATTATTTTTCGGTTCATTTTTGGTTTTTCCTTAGTTGGATAATCATTCTTGTTCCCTCTTAAGCATTGTAATTCATATATGCATGTGTTTTTTTTTTTTTTTTTTTTTTTTTTTTTCATGATATATGTGTATGTATAATGTTCACTGCCACCACATCCCCCAAAATATTGGTTTATTTTTATTATTATTTTTATTTTATTAGTTTTATTATTATTGTCTTTTTTCCTTTCTTCTTTTTTTTTTTTTTTTTTTTTATATTATCATTATTTTTTTATTATTTTGTCTTAATAATAATAATATTTATTTTTAAGTATATATAAATGGGGGTGTATGTATGTATGTATGTGTGTGTGTGTGTGTGTATATATATATATATATATATATATATATATATATATATATATATATATATATATATATATATAATATTGGTTTTTTGGGGGGTTTTTCACACATCCCTTTTACACTTAGATTTAGTTAATCCTGTCTCTTCCATCAGCTGTTGGTGTGTTTTGTTTTGTTTTTTTTCTTCTATGCGGAGCTATAAAGGTAGTACTCTTCCCCATCCGCCCTACACTTGATAAAGGAGCGCGCATGCCCAGTGGGAACTTCGCGCATGCTCAGAAATGCGTTGTGGTTCTCTCCACTTCGGTGACGTCACACGCCCTTGTCTTGGGTCACGAGACTTCCATCCAGCGCAGCGGCTTGTCTGCCTTCCTTCCGAGGGGGATCGAGACTATCTCCACTGCTTATCATGCCGTATCCATGCCACGGACGCCAGGATTGTCACTGAAGTTGTGTCCCGTCTTGTAGCCGGTCTTCTCCTTACTCTGCTGTAAGTGTGGATAACCTGTTGTTGTTAATAATAAATACCTGCACTCAGGTGCTTTTTTTCTCTTTTCTTTTTCATGGTTATTGGAGAGCTGACTCTGCTCATGTGGAAAGCTTGCCCTCAGCGCTGGTCATCGATTATAGACATTTTAGTTAGAGACATTTTCAGCCTTGTTTTATCTTTGTTGTTATCCCTTTGACATAAGTTTTTATTGCCATTTCTTGGCTGTAGCCATGGACTAGCAATGAGACTACTCTGCAGTTGCAGCGATACTGTTGCCTTGGATTATTGATCACATCATCCTGCAGTCTTTTTGTCCTTATTTTTGGTTTATTGATTGAATTTATAATTTTTCGTAATAGTGCACCTTCTTATTTGTCCTGAGCGCTTGCACGCACCTGTTATATAACCCTGGCTGGTGTAGTGGAGGTATCAGACGATTTGCCTGTGCTGGTATGATTCGTGTTGCTGGGGCCGGCGCAATCTTGGGGATTCTGCATGGCCGCGGCTGGCGGGCATTAGTCTGTCAGACGGCGTGCAGCAGGCGGGTTGTACCGCCGCCTAGACATGCCCTGGGGTGTCCCCGAGTCCTCCCTGCTTTGTTAGGATGAGAGGCAGGGAGGATTAGTCGCAGTGAGTTGCTGCAATCCAGGCCATGGAGCAGGAGCTCGGGCTTTAGGTGTCCATCCCGGTCTGCAGCAGCCCTCGCCCCTCCAAAATGATGTGGGTTTTTTGTAGTCGCACTGCTGCGATATGAGTTGGACTATTTGATATGATTCTGCTGCAATATCAGATTTGTGTGTTAGGAAAGCCGCTAGAGGTGCGCATCTTCACTGGTCTCATGATTCGATTACGATTATCCTGTCAATGATTTGATTCTGCAATGCATCACAATTACTGCCCATGCACCATTTTTTTTTTTTTATTTGATCTGTTCTTTAAAAAAAAACAGCAGACAACTTAAAGAGGAGCTCCAAGCTCCCCCAAAATACTAGAGGAGATGGTCAGGGACTGCAGACATGGTACAAGAAATGGTCAGGGACTGCAGACATGGTACAGGAGATGGTCAGAGACTGCAGACGTGGTACAGGAGATGGACAGAGACTGCAGACATGGTACAGGAGATGGACAGAGACTGCAGACATGGTACAGGAGATGGACAGAGACTGCAGACTAGAGGTCGACCGATATGGGTTTTTCTCTGGCCGATGCTGATGCCGATATTTAGAAATCGCAGTGGCCGATGGCCGATATGTGATGCCGATTTTTTTGGGCCGATATATTAGGCCGATTTTTTTTTTTTTTTTTCCCCTTCATCTCATAAAATCTAACATTTAGACCCCTTTCACACTGGGGCTTTTTTCAGGCGCTTTTGGGCTAAAAATAGCGCCTGTAAAGTGCCTGTAAAACGGCTCCCCTGCAGTCTCAGTGTGATATCCCGAGTGCTTTCACACTGAGGCGATGCGCTGGCAGGATGTTAAAAAAAAGTCCTGCAAGCAGCATCTTTGGAGCGGTGTATACCACCACTCCTGCCCATTGAAATGAATGCACACCGCTGCCAAAGCGCCTGCAAAGCGTTTCGGCAGCGGCGCTTCAGGCGCGCATTTAACCTCTTCCTCGGCTGCTGCTGGGTGATAAGCTCCCCGCTAGCAGCCGAATAGCGCCGCTAAAATGACGGTAAAGCGCCGCTAAAACTAGCAGCGTTTTACCGTCAACGCATGCCCGCTCCAGTGTGAAAGCAACCTAAAGTGATACAGAAATTTTTTTTACATTTAAACATTTATTAAACAAAACAAACCTCCAATCAGTTCACTTGTATGTAGAATTTAGATTAAAAAAAATATAAAAAAAAAACTATATCTTAAAAATTAATACACAAAAACAGGTAATCAAAACTTTTGGACAAAAAAAAATGGGCTAACTTTACTGCTTAGTTTTTTTTTTTAATTTATTAGTGTATTTTTTTTTTAAATTGCGTTTGAAAGACCGCTGCGCAAATACCGTGTGACATAAAATATTGCAACAACCGCTATTTTATTCCCTAGGGTCTCTGCTAAAAAAAATATATATAATGTTTGGGGGTTCTAAGTGATTTTCTAGCAGAAAATACAGGATTTTTACTTGTAAGCAACAAGTGTCAGAAAAGATTTAGTCTTTAAATGGTTAAACTGAAAACTTCTCCACGGAGTTCAGTCTATTGATAAAAAAGAACTTGAAGAGATACAAATGTATCTTCTTATCAGACTTGGCAGGCTGCCCAGAGAAGGAGAGAAGATAACTTTCAGGCAACTTGCATTGACTTATATTACAGAAGTCATTTGCAAGTCACGGCTGAAGTTATAATCGGCCTTTTTTATCAGCACAATCGGCCGATGCCGATTAAGTAAAAAACGCCAAATATCGGCCGATATATCGGCCGGCCGATATATCGGCCGGCCGATATATCGGTCGACCTCTACTGCAGACATGGTACAGGAGATGGACAGAAACTGCAGACAATGGTACAGGAGATGGACAGAGACTGCAGACAATGGTACAGGAGATGGACAGAGACTGCAGACATGGTACAGGAGATGGACAGAGACTGCAGACAATGGTACAGGAGATGGACAGAGACTGCAGACAATGGTACAGGAGATGGACAGAGACTGCAGACATGGTACAGGAGATGGACAGAGACTGCAGACAATGGTACAGGAGATGGACAGAGACTGCAGACATGGTACAGGAGATGGACAGAGACTGCAGACAATGGTACAGGAGATGGACAGAGACTGCAGACATGGTACAGGAGATGGACAGAGACTGCAGACATGGTACAGGAGATGGACAGAGACTGCAGACATGGTACAGGAGATGGACAGAGACCGCATAACGTCCCCCCAAAGGACAATGTATGCCATTTCATCAATTATGGTTTATGTATGTCTTATTGTCTTGGTAATTCACATCACAACGTCATTGATGCCTTTTTTTTTTTTTTTTTTTTTGGTATGATTTATGGTTTTGCTCATGGCTGAATGTGTGGGGCAGTGATGAGCAAAACCATAAATCATACAAAAAAAAAAAAAGGTATCAATGAAGTTGTGATGTGAATCAATCACTAAGACATACATAAACCATAATTAATAAAAATGGTCACTTTTAATGTTTAGGTCCGCCATCAAGTTTATTATTTTTATTAAGGTCAATCGGTCACAGTTTGGCAAATTTGCACATAAATGGTGCATCAGATATAAACTGTCAGTGTCTGACAAGTACGTGATCTTCTCTGGTCTAATGCAGCAGCCTGTGTGACAGTGAGCCGAGGAGGACTCTCTGGAGACTGGGAGTCGGGGATACTTGCTCCACATGTCTCCTCTCCTGTAGCAGCCAGCTCAACATATGGCGATGCCGGGTGGCTGGGGATGACGTCAGCGGGAGGCAGGATAAGAGGGCGCGGCTAGTGCTCACAGCTCACTTTGGCTCCGTTTGCAGAGGCAGGGCACAGTGCCTTTCGGCTGCCTTTTGCGGCTCATGCCCGCGGCTCCATTCGGAGTGGCAGGGCACAGCGCGGATGACGTCATCCAAACATCGATTATTTTGGTTGCTGCGTCGATGCTGAATCGCAGACGGCAAAACTCGATGCATCGATGCTGCGATTAAATTCAACACCCCTATAAGGCGCGATCCGGCGCTGAGAGGAGTTGGTGTAGTTAGTTTTTATGTCACAGTCTGACGTGAAGAAGAAACCCCTTCCCGCACATGTGCAGTACACGCGGTTGGACTTTTTGACATATTGGAGCTTTTGATAGAACACCGTGAGTGGGCACGTAAACAGGCTCCCTGTAGCACTAACCGATGTGACGTCACAGAGCTTGGTGCTGTTCTGTCAGATTAACTCTCTAATTCGCTAATCTGATAGAAATTTGCACTTCTGTTTCACTTGCGAACAATCTGCCCTTTTCCAACATGGCCACCGTAGTGTTTCCCCCTATATGTCATCGCTCGTCCTATCTGCATAGGGGTCTGCCTCCTCCTGTTGTCTATGCAAACTAAGGGAATCCCCCCCCCCCCCCCCACCGCCCTCAGAACTAGTGTCCCCACTCAAATTCCAAATTTCAGGGCGGGTCTTAAACAGCAAGGGGTGTCGCCTTGGCAGGAATGGGTTGGGTCATTTTTTAAATTAGGAGGTGCACAAGTTTAGTCAGGCCTAGGGCAGCACAAAACCTAAATGCACTACTGCCTACGTCCTGTAACGTGGAGAGCTGAGGGTACCAGAGAGAATGGAGAACAGAGCTCCACCCCGGAAGAAATGAAGGCGGGGTCATTCCATGACTCCTCCCACCTGACTGACTGCCAGCTAAGTCCTACATGGAGTGACCAATCCAGGACACCGGGGACCGCCCTTCCCCATGAGATGGATATACAGATCTGCAAGTGTGTTAACCGTCCACCCACCGACCAACCAACTCAATACCACTCCAACCACCAACCCGACAAACCCAACCACTGACAGACCCTTCCAACAAACCAACCAGCTTACAGTGGCGGTGTGTCCATTATTGGCACACGGGCACCGCCCCCTCTATGTATAGATTTGTGCATTGCATTAATCTATCCATGTCTGCCACCCCCTATTCAGGTGTCTGCCCCTTTCAGGATGCCGGGCACATGAATTACAGCGGCGGGGGGGGGGGTATTTTTGAAACACCTGATTAGCCAGAGGCTCTAATAGGCTTCAAAAAAGGTGAACTCGGAGCGCAGAGCATTGCACTTGCAGTCCACCCAGATGTGTTAGAAAAGTGAATATTCATTTTCTTTTCTAACACTGAACTGCCTCTCCGCCAATCAGGAGGCGCGAGTCTGATACCCGTCACCTGATTGGCTGAAGGCACAGGTGCCCTTATTGGACGCCTAGCAGAACTAAGACACATGGAGGACACAGGAGCCGTCCCACGGGGTAGATGGCGGGCACGGGGCACAGTTTTTGTTTTGTTTTTTTTTTAAAGTATTTTTAGGTTTGTTTGCACCCCCTCAAAAATGTTGTGCACCAGCCGCCACTGCTAACAGACCCTCCGCCCACCGACTGACCAGGTGACCAACCCACCAATAGACTGACCCACAGGCTAGCCCACCCATAGACGGATGGGGACTGTTGTGGGGTGGGGTTGGAGAGTCAGGGGAGGGGACTGTTGTGGTGGGGCAGGATTGGGGAGTGGGGGCGGAGACTGTTGCGAAGGGGCGGGGTTGGTGAGTCAGGGGGAGGGGGCTGTTGGAGAGTCAAGGGAAGGGGACTGTTGTGAAGGGGTGGGTTTGAGAGTCAGGGGGAGGGGACTGTTGTGAAGGGGCGGGGTTGGAGAGTAGGGGGAGGGGACTGTTGTGAAGGGGCGGGTTGGAGAGTAGGGGGAGGGGACTGTTGTGAAGGGGCGGGGTTGATGTTGTGTTTCTTTCTATTTTCAGAACGTTGTGTCTGTCGGTGTCATTGTGTCTGTCGGTTGTGTGCAGTCCATGTCATCTCTGGAGCAGCGTGCGTTGTGCTGTGACCTCACACCTTTTGGCGTCTCCTCCGGCGTTCAGGAAGGATGACCTCCAACCCGCCAGCCCGGAACCTGGATGACAGCGAGCTGTCAGCTCTGCGGGTGAGAAGAGGGGGTTCTGGGCTCCTGTGGAAGTTGTGTTATTGTACATAGATGGATGGAAGCTCGGCTGGTTGAGCGGGGATCGGTGGAGATTCGATCCATCTATGGGCAGGCTGGTTGTACTGAGGTTGATCCACCTCTGTACAATGAACCTGTCAGATTTGTTTCATGCTTTCTCTGTCGGCAGTTATTGCCACCAGCGGTGATCATTGTGTTCTGCAGGGAAGGCTCTATGGCGGCAGAACACAATATCCCTGTTGGAGGGATTCCCCCGTTAACACTGACTGTGCTGATGGGGGAATCGAGTGAC
Organism: Aquarana catesbeiana; assembly: GCF_042186555.1. Lineage (NCBI taxonomy): Eukaryota > Metazoa > Chordata > Amphibia > Anura > Ranidae > Aquarana > Aquarana catesbeiana. The sequence goes on along the minus strand of NC_133326.1, from coordinate 690,750,547 downwards.
TTTCTTTCCTGGAATCTGTTGTGTAATGTATGTCCTTCCTAAGTGTAGCCATAGCGGATTAGGTGACCGGTTTTATGGGTCCTGGCAGTGCTGAGGACCAAATCATGGCTCAAAGCTGCTGTGACACCAATCTGTCCAATCCACAATAAAAGACTTCTTCTTCCATTACACATGGAGGTGTGGGGACCTCTCTACAAAAACCAATCGATCCCTTCTTCCTATTCCCATCTGTCATTTACAGGACAGGCTGGACACTAAAATTGTGTGCTGAGTAGTGGCCACTCCAGGGGGGTGTACAAACTGCGCATGCACAGTGCAAGCTTTCATTCTTTAGATGAGCTCAATAGCGGCCTCTCCAGGCCAATCCAACTACTGCAGCTGGAGAAGAAGAGCGCACACACTCAGATTGAACAGCCCAGAGTGACCACTAGAGGGCACACAATTGTATATCCATTAGAAGGAAGAACGTCCCTTACATTGGTGTCAGTGAGAGGAAGAATGTATTATAGGGTCATTGTGTTATATGCTCTGTGCCTTTCCCTGTGATGAGAGGACAGGGTCACAGGCACATAGAGGATGTATTCTATGTGATAGCAGTGTTCTATACGGACACATGGAGGATGTATTCTATGTGATGAAAGCAGTGTTGTACACGGACACATGGGGGTGATGAGATCTGGGGGTGTGTTCCTCCCTGGCTCTGCCCACATCCGGTGTAGTTCAGATTCTTATGAAGTAGGGAAGCTTTTCTTGGTAGAAGGGGAGGAGCTAGTGAGTTTTAGCATTCTCGGACCAGCCCCCCATTGCATAACTTCTGGTTACTGGACCTCAGGACGAGGTTGCGATGTGATGATACGGAATTGGTATAGTAGGAGGTAGCTGTACGGGGAAAGTGGATCACCGGCTAGAAAGGCAATGTGTGATCCCTCCATCTCCCATGTCACCGCCTGAACCCTGACCTGTCATATCATTCCTTTTACTGATGTCCTCCCCCATGAACCCAAAACACCTGGCAGTCACCAGCCCCCCGTTTTACTTGCCTGAGCCCCTTCATCTCCTCGGCGGGGACGCGCCGTCCTCTCCATGGTGTCCCGGCTCTTGATTTGATAGATTGATAGCCATTGGCTCCCACTGCTGTCAATCGAATCCAATGCTGGACTCGGGAGCGCACCCGCAAGGTAACTCCCTCGGGAGAGCGCTTCTAGGGGGTTATCTAATGGCGGGAGGAGCCGCCGAGGGACCCCAGAAGAGGATGTTCAGGGCCACTCTGTGCAAAAGGAGCTGCACAGTGGAGGTAAGTATGACATGTTTGTAAAGGATCATTTTTTAAATTTTTTTAAGGGGACTGTTCCATTACAGGATTTAATCGTATATCCTGTTCTTGGGGTGAAGCTAGAAGACCCCTGATATCTCCATTGAGAGGACCTTGTCACTACTGTCACATAAGGGGCTTGTCATTACATACATGTATACATGGTTAGGACACATGTTAATACATAAACACCTATTACACATCCCTACACACACCAGAAGTGGAAGAAGTAGCCATAGAGCCCTTTCCAGCCTTGCAAATGTGGCCTGTGCATCCAAGTGGTAATGACCCCCGGTCATGAAAGGATTAAATAAAAGAGGAAGCAATTCAAATGTAAATATACCAAATTTTTATTGTTTGTTTATGAAAGTATAATTATGGACCTATACACATTTTTTCGTTTTCCAACTATATATACTCTGATTAAACCAAGAGTCCTTTGGTAAAATCAGTTGGCCAGAAGTGAAGATCAAGTGATCCTCTCGCCCATTCGCTGACACACTTTTGACCACGAGATTCCAAGCCTGCCCACCACGGCAAGGTAGACTCTTCTAGGGCAGGACCTACACTAACTACACTAAGCTACCCTACTGGATGCTAGTCATCCTTTTTCTAATGTTGGATGTATGTTTGTAGTAGGCCTCATCCTATAATCTGTGTGTGCGATCTACTCTCTCCTAATTTGATTGTCTGTGTACATCTATCTAAAGCATGGACCAGTCAGTTTATGTACATCTGGACGTCCTCTGTTAGTGTGTAGGTCAGTGCATGCCAGTCATTGTATGTTGACCAGTGTGTGTCAGTAAATAAATGTTAGTCCTGTTTTTACCTGGGCACGTAGCCAAACTCATCTGCAATTCGTGGTTAATCTTGCCTTCGGTCAAAAAATCTAGGTCCTCCCGATTTGAGGATAAAGGACTCGCATGCTCTGTCCATCTGTGCATACATCTTCAGCCTAAAGATCTCCTCCTTCCTTTCAGGTGGAAATGCTTTTGAAATCTCCGGGTTGTTATTTGGTTTAATACCTTCATGTCCCCTCTTGTCTATGCCCCCTTCCCCCATGGTTAATGGAAGATCCATGTTCTGTGGTCTTCTTTAAAATCCTTTTTCCTGATGTAGATGGTTTAAATTCGTACAACCCCAAACCCTGTGAGTCCACCTATCACATTCCTCCTATGGTATCACTATTACCCCTCTACCCCCATCATGGTCCCCTCTTGCCTATGTCACTCCCCCCACCCATGGTCCATGGAAGATCCATGTTCTGTGGTCTTCTTTGGAATCCTTTTTCCTGATCTAGATGGTGTAGATCCGTACAACCCCACACCCTATGTGTCCACCCATCACATTCCTCCTATGGTATCACTGTTTACCTCCCTACCCCCATCATGGTCCCCTCTTGCCTATGTCACTCCCCCCAAACCCCCCCCCCCCACCACCACCCATGGTCCATAGAAGATCCATGTTCTGTGGTGGTCTTTGGAATTCTTTTTTCTGATCTAGATGATGTAGATCCGTACAACCCCACACCCCTGTGTGTCCACCTATCCCATTCCTCCTATATTATCCCCATTACTCCGAAAACCCATTATGTCCTCTTGTCCGCTCTTGTCTATTTCCCCTTGTCCCCCCCCCCCCATGGTCCATGGAAGGTCCCTGTTCTGTGGCCTTCTTCTTTGGAAACCTCTTCTTTGATGTAGATCTGTAGGGCAGCCATTCTTCTGTAATAAATGAGACAATGATATTTAGTAAATGGATGTTACTTTCCTCCTGATCAATGATGAAGACAAATTTCACACTCTTTTTACTTTCATTAGTATAAAATCCCAGCGGTGACCTTGGGACATCATCCTCAGACAGAAAGAATGTCACATTATGGCATTCTCTATAATATCTATTCAACATGGAGAATAAAGCCGGACATACATGGATAGATTTTTCTTCAGCCTGGAGGCCAAATGAAACAAACCGGTTTCTTCCTGCCATGCTATTGAGTGCGGAAGACTGAATCCCCTGCTGTGGATGGTGTATTTTGACAGCCAGCCCAATCAGCGTCTTGGATGGAGCCACTGGACAGGTGAAAATTTTCTGGTTGTTTCCTTTAACAGAAGTCAATTGAATCAACTTTTGTTAAATGGAGCGTGTCTGGCCGGACCGCACACTGAATGACATTCTCCCAATGTATGGCCAGTGTACACCCCCCGCCCCGGTCACTATTGACACCCCATCCAGTACAGAGGGGTCTCCAGGAATCCCTAATAATGGACACCTGTGACTGTCTTCTACTATTCCATCTGATTTCCATCATGCTCATCATCAATGTATCTACTTCTTGTCTCTATGGGGGTATGTTAGGAGGCTGACAGCAGCGATGGCTTATGGGTGCCGGCTTCTCAACAACTGGCTAAATGTGCAAAGAACATTGTATATTTCTATCCTGAAATACAGCAGAAATAGCACATGGCCGATATTAGTGGTTTTAATGGATTGATAACATTTTTGAAAAATACTACGTGCTCTTTTATCGCAATTTTGGATTTCATGTTTAGTGAATTGAGCCTTGTATGTGAAATTGGTCTGAAATGGTGCGTTTTATGTCAGATTTTCATAATTTACTTTCGTACCTCTTGTGTTTTTGGATGTTACCGTCCATGCCTATTCCTGCATGGCTATCCATTCCTCACTGATGAATGAGAACCCATTGAACAAGGCCTGTTCTCTGGCTGAGATGGCCTCGTCTTTGTACATGATGTCCTGCAGATTTATTTTTTTCTTTGCTTGATTCCTGTGGCACTGAAAAAAAGAGAGCGAGAGAACAATGAGATCCATGAACGGGTAGAAGAAATCCCTCTATGACCTCTGGGAACCATTTCCCCCTCTATGGGTCATCCAAGCCCATATGATTGTGAGATGTCAGATACCGGCCACCACTGTGCAGAAGCGAGGATCTGGATCTTCACTATTATAATTGTGCAAACTCATTTCTGAAAGGTTTATATTTGTCCCCCCAGTCTTCATATTGAGAGTTGGGGTGAGAGCTCTCCTGAGGTCTGTCAGTGCACAACCTATCCTATAACAGAGCCCTAAGAGAAATGGGAGTATGTACAGAGCTCTGTTATTTGTTGTTGTCATGCTGAGATATATATATATATATATATATATATATATATATATATATATATATATATATATATATATATATTTATATATATATATATATAATTTTAGAGCTGCACAATTCAGGCCAAAATGAGAATCACAATTTTTTTTTGCTTTAAATAAAGATCGATCATTGCGGTATAGCATCATCTTTCACATTATATAAAAAAATTGGGCTAACTATATATATATATATATATATATATATATATATATATATATATATATATATATATACACATACATACACACACACAATGATGTACAGGACTTGTAGGTTTAGTCTGTGTCCTTTCTCCATGGAACCCCCCCAGTATTTGCTGCAACTGCCTGAAAGTGAGACTGTGCAGCAAACTGGGTAAAGGTGTCCCCGATATCTGATCATGGAGAGGATTGGGGACAGATGGATAGATAGATGGCAATATATAAGCAGATAGAAGTAGATATAGGGAGATGTCATGCAGGGTATTCTGGTAGAGAATTAGAATTTTACATTCATTTGAACCTTCTAATGGATCCATTCACTGACCTGTCTATTTCTTTCCCCAGAAACATTTATTCTTTGTGTTGGAATATATGGGACAAGGAGATCTGGCAGGCCAAATAGAGGAGACTTGGTTAAGCCTCCCCACCATCAGACGCATGTGTGGTTTACAACTCTTACACTCCAGTGGAATAATTCACAGGTAAGTATCTTTACTATAAACTTCAATCGATGAACCTGTAATATTGGGATAAGGGGGGGGGGGGGGGGATTGTCTGAACCACAGAGCTGACACTCTTTTTTTCTCCATAGGGATAGGGACCTGAAGCCTGCAAACATCCGAATACATCTCAACCGTCATGTGAAAATTGCGGACTTCGGAGCGGCAGCGACTGGAATGTTTGGACGCTACCTGGAGGAAGACGATGGAACATTCCTATACTATGCGCCGGAGGTAAGTAAAGGTCCAGTGATCGGCTGGTGCAATGTGCTCATACACAGGACAAATATCAGACAATCTATGTAAAATTATGCTGGAAATTAATCCATCTCTCTCTGATTTTCCTACAGCTGATCAACGAAGAGCCATACAATCAACGGCAAGATTATTTCTCCCTGGGGGTCCTACTATATGAGGCGGCCTTTTGTGCCCATCCATTCTTAAGAGGTGATATTTCACGCCTGCTGGACTCTATAGGGAATGAGACACCATTTTACCCGGACGACGCCGACCCCAACCTGGTGGATTTTCTACAGAGGGTAAGTAGTGACAGTCTCAGCGGGACAAGGACAGTAGACAAATAGGCTCAACCAATGAGTCCGTCTGCTTTATAAATAGAAGATGCCGGTCTTTTTTCTACCATTACGGTCATCTTATATTTTCCTGTTCTCTTTTTCCCCATAGATCCTGTGAAAGAGCCATCGCCGACATTTAACACAACCCTTTTTTCCAAGGAATAAATTGGGTGGAGCTGGCCGCAGGGGTGACAGACCCCCCATTTCTTGTCCTTCGCAAGGTAAGTAGAACTTTAGGTTCACCTGATCTGATTCCATACACATAGCTGGGGCCCATCAGAAAAGAAATGACGTTTGTGTGAGATGTATCATTGTGCTTATAGAGAAGCCGTCTGGCTCGCTCCTGAGACCCGCTGCTACGTTCATTGACACAGACAGCAGGACTCGGCCCTGCCCCCGCTCTTTTGTCACAGGAGTTGATTAACATGAGCAGGAGCCAATGGCTCCCACTGCGATCGATCTCCCTGGGGAGGAGGGACAAAGCCAGTAGAGCCGCAGCTTCCATGCTCAGCGCTGGATCGAGGTGGGGCTCAGGTAAGTATGGGGGGAGTCTGTGACATGGAAGGTTTTTGTTTTACCCTAAAGTGATTGTAAAGCTTTGATTTATTAAAAAAAAAATAGCAAACCTGTCATACTTGCCTCCACTGAGCAGTTCGTTTTGCACAGAGTGGCCCTGAACATCCTCTTCTGGGGGCTCTCGTGGCTCCTCCCTGCATCAGCTAACCCCCTAGGAGAAGCGCTCCCCCTGGGGGTTAGCTTGCGGGGACATTCCCGAGTACATAATTCGGTGTCCATAGCCACCAAATGTATGACTCAGCCCCGGTGCCCGCATCATTGCATTTGATTGACAGCAGTGGGAGCCAATTGCTGCGCTGCTATCAATCTATCCAGTCAAGAGCCGGGACCCTGTGGAGAGAGGGACAGCACGTCACCGCCGAGGGAAATTTGGGGCTCAGGTAAGTAAAACGGGGGGGGGGGGGGGGGTCACTGCATAGGATGCATTAAGGTGAAAAAACACGAGGGTTTACAAACCCTTTAACGCGTAGAATACATTTAGGTGAAACACCTTGAGGCTTTAGGACCACTTTTATATAGCCAATAAAAATACCAAAAGCTGTTTGTATGTTGGCTTCCCTTTAACCACTTGCATACCGAGCCATTTCTGACACTTCTCTCCTACATGTAAAAATCTGCATTTTTTTTATTGTTTGAAAACTACTTAGAGGCCCCAAATATATGTTTTTTTTTTTTTTGTTTTTTGAGGCCCTAGAGAATAAAATGGTGGCTGTTGTATATTTTTAAGTCGCATAATATTTGTACAGCGATATTTCAAAACACAATTTAATGAGTTTTAATGTGCAAAAACAAAATATAACCAATTGTTTGGTAAAATATAAAAGATAATGTTATGCCGACAAGGTCCTCTTTATAGAGGTTATCAGGGATCTATTAGACCCCAGATCTCTCTTCTGGCCTCCAAAGCAGCCGATCAGAGCGATCTGTGCCTGCACCCGGCCAGTAAACACAAAGCCGAAAGTGACAAAATACTTGTTACTTCCTGGTAGACTATAGAGGTCTTTGTGGACCTTCTATGGTCAGCTGGCTGCAATCCTGGGTTGACCAGTGAGACGGGCGTGCCCATGGTGGTGGTGGGGAGACATGACCTTCACCTCCCTGCCTCCCGCCTGATGCCCAGGTATCATCCCAGTATAATCACTGCAGCTGAAGGACGTACAGGGACATCCTTGGGTGGCAAGTGGTGAAATGCAGATATCCTGATGTTCTTCTATAAATTACATTTTCCAACAATAGACTTACCTCTGTCTGGAATGTGGTGTAGGCCTGGGCACAGAATGGGTTGTCCTGCACCATTTCCAGGACTTCTCTTTCATTCAGGGTGGAGGTGGGGTTTCCTACCATCGACTCCTTCTTTACCATCTTCACTGCTACCCGTGTAAGAGTATCACGGTGGGTCGCCAGGTACACCTATAGGAGAGAAACAATTAGTACATCATCTTTTCTATGTGGTGTAGCAGTAACATCATTATTAGACATTCTCATGTTCTGTGATTATCTCTTTGCCCTCTTTGTGTAAAGCAAACTATTTTTATATTGCAACTTAACCTAAGTCTTACCGTAGGGTCACACCTATGTGGCTGTGTGGGTCGCACTTTGCATGGGGCACGAGAGCCCATTCATTTGTCCCCCCTCCTGCTACCCTCCGTGACTTTAACATTCTGTCCCGTCCCACCAGCTGATCATAGAGGTGAACAAAGACCGGAATGGCTGTGATTGCCTCTCTGATAAAGGAACCTGGAAGCGATGAGCTTACATCACTTCTGGTTTCCCCGGAAGTAAACGGCGATGTTTTTAAAAAAAATTATGTAATCCAATGCTTTGAAGGGCAGAAGAAGGATCCTATAAACCCCAGATCTCTACATAAAGAGTACCTGTCACATGTCTATTGCTGTCACTTTATTGAATTTTAATGCAAAAACAACACTATAATAGCCAGTTTTTTGGTAAAACATAAAATGATATAATACCGAGTTACTTTATACCTAACAAGTCATGCTTTAAAATTGCGCACGCTCGTGAAATGTTGCCAAACCAAGGTACTTAAAAATATCCATAGATAGAATATCCATAGACGCTTTAAACATTATTACAGGTTAGCAGTTTAGAGTCACAGGAGGTCTGGCGCTGGAATTATTGCTCTCGCTATGTTTGTGGAGATACCTCACGTGGGGTGTGAACACCGTTTACATATACGGGCGCAACCTACGTATGTGTTCACTTTTGCGTGTGAGCACAAGGGGACGGAGGGGCGCTTTAATTTTTTTACACTGTAAACATCCCTTGGGTTAGAAATAAGGGATGACAGGTCCTCTTTATGGAAAGGTCTGGGATCTATAAGATCCCAAATCTCTCTTCTACCCTGGAAAGCCTCAGATCAAAAAAAACATAGATCTCTGATTTCCAGTCATATGATATCCTATGGGCGGGAAGCGGTTCAAAATCTCCACAGGCAACGCTTTAAACATGTTTTATAGGTTACCAGTTTAGAGTTACAGAGGAGATCCAGTGTTAGAATTGTCGCTCTCACTATAACGTTCGTGGTGATACCTCATGTGTACTATGAACACTGTTTACATGTGTGTGACCTACGGATGGGGGCGCTTTCATTTGTTTTTAATTTAAAAAAAAAAAAAAATGATTTTGACACTGTCCCTTTAAATTTTTATTACTTTTTTTATTGTTATCACAGGAAATGTAAACCTCATTTGTGATGGCAATAAAGCATGACAGGTCCTAATTTACCACAAAAAACTGGGATAAACATATTGACCCGAGTATAAGACGAGGGTGAGAAATGCAGCAGATACTGTAAGTGGAAAAAGAGGGTCAACAATGCCCATCTGCAGCTGTATACCTCCCTGTGTCCTGTGTATGTGTGCATCCTACCTGTGTCCTGTGCATCCTACCTGTGTCCTGTGCATGTGTCCTGTGTATGTGTGCATCCTACCTGTGTCCTGTGCATGCCTCTGTGTGGCAATCTCCATCCTCCGTGTGCTGTTCTGCACCAATCAGCGTGTCATAATGCAATTCGGCCATTTTACTGTTCAAAAGCCGTGCCTCCTCCTCGTCCATGATAGGCAGAAAAGTCAATTTCCCAGCAGTCAGTGTACAGCCTATCACAGATAAGGAGGAGGCGCGGCTTTTGAACAGTGAATGGCCGCCGAATGGTAATATCACACGCTGGCCACCGTCTGCCTGCATGACACGCTGATCATATAGGCAGACGGCGGTGACTCGAGTATAAGTCGAGGGGGGCACTCAGCCCAAAAAAAGGCTGAAAATCTGGACTTATCCTCGAGTATATACGGTATGTGTGGAGATTATATGTGTGTATATATATATATATGTGTATATATATATATATATATATATATATATATATATATATATATATATATATATATTTTAGAGCTGCACAATTCAGGCCAAAATGAGAATCACAATTTTATTTGCTTTAAATAAAGATCACGATTATCGCGGCATAGCATCATCTTTCACATTATATAAAAAAATTGGGCTAACTTTACGGTTTCGTTTTTTTTCTTTTAATTCATTAAAGTGTATTTTTTGCCAAAAAAAATTGTTTTTGAAAGACCCGCTGCGCAAATGCAGTGCGACATAAAATATTGCATCAATCGCCATTTTATTTTGTAGGGTCTCTGCTAAAAAAATAAAATATATATATATATATATATATAATGTGTATGTGTGTGTTTATATAAAATATAATGTTTGGGGGGTTCTATTTCTAGGAAAAAAATGATTTTAACTTGAAACCAACAAGTGTTCTAAAAAGGTTCAGTATTTAAGAGGTTAAACTTCTTTATTTTACACACAGAATTTATTCCTTTTGATCTACAGAACTAAAACTACAAAGTTTATATTTAACTCAAAGGCTCAATGTCTGAGGAATGTTCGGACACTTGGCTGACTGCCAATTTTTTATTTATTTATTAACAGCTGTGACTTGTGCAGAGAATTGCATAGAAAAAATCGGGGGGAATGCTTTAAGATTATAAGGGGGGGGGGGGGGATTGTGATCTTGATTCTTATTGATTAATTGTACAGCTCTAATACATAGAGAGAGAGATGGATTGTGGTCTTGAAGTGAAGCTTTCTGCCCCTAAGAAGCTCTTGCTCCTTTTTTTAGACCAGCTTCACAGCGATTGCCGTGCGATAATATGATGGCAAAACTGCACATTGATAATAAAGACACTTGACTCTGCGTTTTGTAACTGTAGTGTGTTATGAGATATCAGGCAGAAAACGCTCCGGGTGTGAATGGAGCCTTCTGGTGATTTAATGGTTAATATTCTAAACTACCTTCCCATAAGCTCCTACTCCAAGCTCTTCATGGAAGTCAAAGTCTTCCAGTCTAATTCTCATTGCTCTAGTAATTCTTCTCGTTGTCATCTTTTTTGCTTTTATCTTCTTTATAGAAATAAAAGTCTTTTTTTTCCTTGTAATCTGTATAATAATCTACTCGCTCAAATACTCTGTACAGTAATCAGGGAGACTCACTCAGACACGTCTGCTCTCTTCGCTCTCTGATCATCAACTGACAAACATCTGTTGTGTGCTTGATTATAACAGCTGTGGCTATGATGTCATAGAGGCTGCTTAGGCTCCGTCATCATAGCGACGGCTCAGGCTACACTCCCTGTCTCTAAGTTGTAAACAAGTATGAGCTGTGGCTCTGCCATCATAGTGACTGCTTAGGCTCCGCTCCCTTTGCATAAACCCCACCCCCTGTCTCTAAGTTGTAAGCAAGTATGTGGTCTCCATTGATAAACAAGACAGTCTAACCATGGGGGGGGGAATTCAGTTATAAATCAGTGATGTGTCTGTCTATGGTTTTGTATGAAGTAGGGGGAGGGGCATACACTGGATTTCTCTTGTAGACTGACAGTTGGTGGGGGAGGGAGGGGGGTTTACAAACTGATCTCCTGTTACATTTTATTGTAATGATCTGAGGGGAAGATCGAAATGAGGGGAAGCTCCGCTGATTTCTATCATCCAATCATGTGCAAGCAAAAATGCTGTTTTTAATTTTCCTTGTAGATCCGATGTCCCCCTCGGATCTACAGCGACTGCACTTCAAAGTGCACTTGTAGTGCAGAGTGGATTTGCCTTTAGTTAATAAACCCCTATGTTTGTATATAGAAATGAAATTCATTGCTATATGCAAGCTTTTTCAGAATGAAATCAATTCATTCAGGTTTTTTTGTGATTTGCTGTGATTGGCCCAGTTTGTACCATGTGATCACTGTGACCAATCACAACTAGCAACACAATTGTACACAATGGATGGCTTGAAAGGAAGCCATCCATTGTTTAACACTGTCATGTGACCTTCTATGATTGGTTACAGCAGTCACATGGTATCGACAGCGGGTAGGTAGAGTGATCAGTCAGGTGGCAGATCACGCCGTTGTGCGGCCCCTGCGACTTCCAATGGGGGTCAGTGTGTGTGTGGGGGTGACCCCTTCCAATGGGGGTCAGTGTGTGTGTGGGGGTGACCCCTTCCAATGGTGGGGTCAGTGTGTGGAGGTGACCCATTCCAATGGTGGGGGTCAGTGTGTGGAGGTGACCCATTCCAATGGTGGGGGTCAGTGTGTGGGGGTGACCCATTCCAATGGTGGGGGTCAGTGTGTGGGGGTGACCCCTACCAATGGGGGGGTCAGTGTGTGGGGGTGACCCCTACCAATGGGGGGGTCAGTGTGTGGGGGTGACCCCTACCAATGGGGGGGTCAGTGTGTGGGGGTGACCCCTTCCAATGGTGGGGGTCAGTGTGTGGGGGTGACCCGTGGGGGGGTCAGTGTGTGGGGGTGACCCCTTCCAATGGGGGGGGTCAGTGTGTGGGGGTGACCCGTGGGGGGGTCAGTGTGTGGGGGTGACCCCTTCCAATGGGGGGGGTCAGTGTGTGGGGGTGACCTCTTCCAATGGGGGGGGTCAGTGTGTGGGGGTGACCCCTTCCAATGGGGGGGGTCAGTGTGTGGGGGTGACCCCTTCCAATGGGGGGGGTCAGTGTGTGGGGGTGACCCCTTCCAGTGGTGGGGGTCAGTGTGTGGGGGTGACCCGTGGGGGGGTCAGTGTGTGGGGGTGACCCCTTCCAATGGGGGGTCAGTGTGTGGGGAACTACAAGTCCCGGTATTTCTCTGCCTGTGGGAGTCATACTTGTAACTGTCAGCTTTTGCAATGCCTCATGGGACTTGTAGTTCCGCAACAGCTGGAGGGCCACCAGTTTGAGACTTCTGCCTTAGTGTGTTTCTATTTGTGTGGGGGATGGGCTGCCTGGGACAACACACAGATCCGTCATCCTTCATAGCAGAAAGATCAGATCTCTGTGTCCTCCCCTGACAGAACAGAGATTTGTCTTCTTTACACAGGCAGATCCCCGTTCTGTCTCTGCGGGGGGGAGCGACCGGCAGACATCGAGTCGGCTCGACCTGCTGATTGACTTCCCCCTGCTGGCCAATCGGCACGTACGCATGCCCACAGAACCTCGTGGATGAACAGACGTACACCTATGGCGATTCAAGCAGCCAAACCAACCTGACACAATATAACTGCGGTGGCTGGTTGGGAAGACGTTAAGCCGCATTACAGCCAGTCGGGGGAAATGACAAGCTGGACCAAGGACACCGGGCACTGCGGAGTGGGGAGATCCTCCGGGCAGCTGTGATGTGGTTTCCCCTATTCACCCCCCACCGGTGTGGTATGTAAAGTGTAGGCAGACACAGAGCCAACCCCGCTGTCAGTATGGGGTCAGTACTGGTTCACTCCATATGAGAAAGTGGAACATTCCTGAAACTCTTTGTGTGCCAGTCCATTCTCCTTGAAGTAAGGATCCATTCCAGTTATCTGCCGACTCTTCAATTGTCATGGAGTAATGAAGATGTGCAGCCATTATCAGTTTGTTATAAGGACTGGTTACTGACTGATCATCATACCAATGATTCCATCTTCCTCTAATCAGGGAAGGTTCTTTTGGTAATCTGATAAGGGACTATGAGAGCTGTATATACAGGACTTGGGGAATGATTCCAACATTTCCCTGATTTGGCTGGACACAAATCATTTGACACAATCTTATACTCTGTGTTTAATTATTCATCCCCCTATGGAGACAAATCTGGGATTGCTAAGAGAGGCTAATTAGCTGCAGTTTATGAATTGATCTAATCGATAATACATTGTATTTCTTCCTATTATGTATCGATGGGCTGAGAGCCGTGACGTCATGGAAGTGTCAATGGTAGTAGAGGTGTCAGTGGTGCTAGTTGCTTACAACCAGCCCTGTACAGGGCAAGAATTGCTTGGCACTTACTGACCCCCCTACCCAGACCTCTAAGAATTGGATACTAGGAGGTTCATGGTGATTGATGTGATATGCTTGCATGTGTAAGTGGCGTCCTGGTGTGCTGAGTATCAGTGACAACCTTGTCATTTTAACCTTTTTTTTTAATTGGTGTTTGGAGGGGCGGGCCATTTAGCATGCTATTTTTTTATATATATTTTGTATACAAATAAAGTTTTTACTATGCAATTCAATACCGTTGTAGGTTCTCCAGCTGACTGACAGTACATGCCGCTCACTGACTTCAACTCCCAGGTCTTCCCAAAGTTGTGAAGAATTCTAATGGATGCCTTGATATAAAACAAATTCGTAAACATTGCTCTGATCTTTGCAGGTCACATGACATGTCTGAGTGTCTGTAATGACTCCGTGTATTTCTGCTGCCAGTTTGAAGCTGAATGACTCCACCAGACACTGCCGACCTCCGTCACAGACCAGAAGATCTGAGGAGACATCGTCTGCAATACGAGGTGATCTACTCAGAATCTGCCGCCATCTATTCCAGGTAGGTGATTGTACTGTACTCTACACCAGGGATTTCTCACCCGCCTGCTGAGTGGCACTACATACCATATACTTCTCACTGCCTGCACCTACCGCACCGCTTACTGCCTGCACACCGACACTACCATACTGACTGACCAGGCTTTTTCTGGCTCTTTTTCTGTTACAATGTTAAATCTCTATTTTTTTGCTAGAAAATTGATTATAACCCCCCCCCCCCACCCAACATTTATATATTCTTGTTAGTAGAGACCCTAGATAATAAAATTGCAATATATTATTATGTCATGCTGTGTTCACGCAGCGGATTTTCAAACACAATTTTTTTTGGGGGGGGGGGGGGGGGGACACTTTATTAAATTGTAATGTAAAAAAAAAGTGCAATATATTATCCTGTTTTTTGGTAAAAATAAAAGATGATGTCACACCGAGTAAATGGATCCCTAACATGTCATGCTTAAAAATTGGAATGTCAACAATGTCAATGTTTTTTTTCATAGGCGACACTTTAAAATCCTTAAGGCTACCTCCACATTGAAAGCACTCGAGCTCTCACACTGGGGTGGCAGGGGAGGCGTTTTTCATGAGTTATTTTTAGCGCCTGAAAAACGCCTCCCCTGCCACCCCAGTGTGAGAGCTCGAGTGCTTTCATACTGGGGCGGTACGTTTGCAAGACGGGAGAAAAAGTCCTGCAAGCAGCATCTTTGGGGCGTTGGGGGAGAGGTGAATACACCGCTCCTAAAACACCCCAGCCATTGAAATCAATGGCCAGCGCTGCCAAAAGTGCCGCTTTGCGAGCACTTTTAACCCTTTTTCGGCTGCTAGCGGGGGTTAAAAGTGCCTGCTAGCGTCCAAAAAGCACCGCTAAAACAACGGTAAAGTGCCGCTAAAAATAGCAGCGCTTTACCGCCGATGCCCCCCGCCCCAGTATGAAAGTGCCCTTACAGGTTACCGCTTTATATTTACAGAAGAGTTCTGGAGCTAGAATTACTGCCCACGGTCTGACGTTCATGGAGATACCTCACGTGTGAGCTGATCGGTCCCATGCAAATATCTATTACGGGGGACTTTATATTTGTTTTTTGTTTTAATTATTACTATTTTTTTATTTCTTTTTTTTTTTTTCACTTTTATTCCTGTCGCTAGGAATATAAACGTTGTGACAGCAATAGTCATGTGACAGGTACTCTTTATGGAGAGATCTGAGGTCTATAAGACCCCCAAGTTCCTCATCTGCCCCTTTAAGTGTAAGTTCACTTTTACAGAAAATTTATGAGGTGAATTTACCCCCCCTCCAGTCCCGCTGTGAGACATCGGGGTCGCTGCTTTACTGGTCCAGGGATTGTAAATCCCTGCGGATTTCTCTCCTTCTCCAGCACTGACAGGACGGGCTAGTCGGGTTGTGGACGGCACCGACCAATTAGAACGCCTCCTATACATTCCTTTTATGAGGTTCGTTTAGGAGATTAAGTCACAGGGATTTCAAATCCCCGGCGATTGAATGTGTCACAGTGGGTGATCGCGGGACTTCTGTACAGAGGGATGGGGAGGGTTCCAGTGTAAGTTCACCTTACTGATTTTCTGTAAAGGTGAACTTATACTTTAACTACTTAAGGACTGGAAGATTTTACCCCCTTCATGACCAGGCCATTTTTGCGATACGGCACTGCGTTACTTTAACTAGTTGCCGACCAGCCACCATCGTTATACGGCGACAGGTCAACTGTGTGAATCACCATAGCTGTACAGAGGCCGCTGATCACGTGATTATATAAAATAATAGTGATTTTATTATTATTAGACTCACGCTGATAGCATGAGTATAAAAGTAGGTATCGAAGCAGCTTTTTTGCATGGTGACTATGTCCCCAAGAGGTAAAAAAATATTTCCTCATAATCTGTGCCCACCACTAACCACACTGACACAAATCAGTGCACACCAGTTGAAAACTGCCACCCATGAATGCCACTAATAAATGCTAAAAAAAAAGATTACAAACAGTAACTCCTCATTGCCACCTATCAGAGCTGCCTATCAGGGTCAAGAACTAGTGCTGATCATTGCCCCTCAGTCAATGCCCAGCAGTGACCTTCAGTGCTAACCATCGCTGACACCTCAAATTGCCCACCAGTTGCACGTAACAGTGCACCCCATTCGTGACTATCAGTGCTCACCAATGCGGTCTTATCAGTTCTTGTCAGTGCAGGCCATCGGTGCCCATCAGTCCCGCCTTATTGTTGATAATCAATGCATTCATTTTGTATACGTCATAGAAGCCTCTTCACATAACATAAATGATGCTCAAAACGTGCTTGTTTGCTAAATTTTAAAATTAAAAAAATGTAATTAATTAAAAAAATTATTCTAATATACTTTTTTTTTTTTTTTTTTTTTTTTTTTTTTTTTGATTGTGTACTCATAGCGAAGATTACTTACAAAGAAAATCTGGGCTAGGTATCAAACACGAGAAAATGATCTGGCTTTCCCAAATAATCCCACCATATCCTCGACTAGCGATGGATCTTCAACAGAAGACACTGAAATAACCGAAACTGACAGAATAGGAAATATTTATTGGTGTTCCTGTGAAAGGTGCATAAAAATGCCCACACAAGTTGAGTCCATCTGTTGCCGTGAAGTTGACGCGGTTGATGCTTGTATACCAGAGGGACATCAATGCATTACACAGGCAGATACATTTCTTTCTCAAATTGTGCACCATGAACATGTGAGGATAGCGAATATCGCGATTCATCTGGATAATATCCCGATTGTAGATGCCAATAACAACAGGTCATTAGTTATCTTTCATGTATTTTTTCTCTTTTGAAATATAGATTTAGAGTAAATCCATAAACTGATAAATTTTATATTTTGGAATTTAATGACTTTGTATTAAAAAACTTTATTCTTTTATTTTTAGCTAATAATTTTACATGTATTTTTTTATTTATTCCGGGAGATTACGTAAAACGGCATATCGAATCGCTTGGATTTATGGGATTTTAGGAAAGGGAAACAGAAGGGTTATACCTTCTTGTGCTGTTAATGCAGTGCGACGTGTTTTTCCTGATCCAAATGGATCATATGTTGGATTTCTTTATTCCAATGATTATGATGCTTCTGAAATGGCTTTCTATTAAATAAAAAAAATTATTTATCTTATTAATTGTAAAAAAAATTTTTTGTTTTATTAATTAAAATGTTGTTCAAAAAATTTGTGTGCTTTATTTAATGCTAATGTTTATTAATTTTATTGATGTTTTAGTTCTAATTTTAAAATTAAAAAAAACATATTAAATTTATTAATAACATTTTTAGATTTATTTTAAATAAATACATTGATATAGTTTTTGTTTTTTTTAATCATTATATACAAAGTTCAGTGTGCAAACACTATAAACCAATTTATTTTTTACCCATCAATAACAAAAAACCATAAACTTTAATAATAAAATAATAAAAATGTATATACAGTTGAAAAATATATTTGATATCTTAAACAATGGGAAAACATGTTCTGTGCTTTGCAATTGCAGCACTGGTTTCAGGCCTTTCTTCTGTAGCAATGTTTTTTGGAAACAGTACATTTTTAGATTTCCATGTAGTAATTAAGGTTCCTTCTATGATAGCCATCATGTTTGCTAAAATAGTTTTGGCATGTTCATCAGACATTTTTTCATACACATTTCTGACTATCCATTTTTTCCGTCCTCTAGGGAATTCCAAATTTTTAAGTTCCTCTTGAAACATCTCACCACTGTCATCAATTTTTTTTTTTACTGTTGCAATTTTTCTTCCTACCCTGTTTCCCCAAAAATAAGACCTAGCGTGATTGTCGGTGATGGCTGCAATATAAGCCCTACCCCCCAAATAAGCCCTACCCTGTTTCCCCGAAAATAATCCCTACCCTGAAAATAAGACCTACAAGGACTTTAACTAGGGCTTATTTGGTGGGTAGGGCTTATATTGCAGCCATCACCGACAATCACGCTAGGTCTTATTTTCAGGGAAACCGGGTACATTGTTGTTGTGTTGCAATGCAGCCAATCGGGTTCTAGCCTCCATGGAATCGTATTTATAGTGAATCCTCTTAGGTCTATATTTGAGCATCATGCTGTGGTATGTTTCAATACTACCAGTTTGGCAGAAATATGTCAGATTCTTTAAATCTTTATCTATTTGTGGGTCCATTATAATTGCAGATAATGAATCAAATGCAGGTGTGGGGTTTTTTTTTTAGCCATTGAATCTTTGGAAAATGAATACCAAGATCATGTAGACAATGATGTTGCATTTCTCCAACTGTCCACGTATGTTCATTTACTATATGATGTAGCAGAAATTCCCATCAATTTTTGAAAACATCCTCTTTTCCATCACACTTTCTGCTACACCAATAGAAATGGGTCAATATGGCTCCAATCCACGGTTTAATTGGACGAAAATCTTTTTTTTTTTTTTTTTTTTTTTGAGATTTGCATCAATTTCCTTTTTAAATATTTAACGTAATGCCAAATATCAAATTGATGATGAATTTTTTCATATTTAGCTGTAGTCAATAGTTTCCGAATTCCCGTGTACCTACAAATTGAACATCAAATCCATTTTCCAGTATTCTGTCTAGAGTTTTGGTAAAGGCCAATTTTTTCCATGGCAACCAAGGATGTTGTTTGGGACACCTGCACCAATTCAAAATCCACACTTTTTTTTTTTTTTTTTAGAATATATATCCATAAACGTATATGTAGTATATTTAGCACAAAACCTGGGGCTGTCACATTGTCCATCCCCGATGTCAATTCCTCTTACCTCTTTACAATTTTCATTCCAGCTGTAATCAATGGAAGGATAAACTGATGATTTTTTAGATGTTTTTTGGCTCTGTTATTAGATGATTTTCCAAACGTCAAAGTTCCACGTAGATTAAACATTTCTTTTACCTTTTGAAAGCTTCCACCTGACAAACAAATTGCGCCCGCAAGTAACATATTGCCTGCAGTGTAATTTTTTTATCTTTGGCTGGCTTTCCCAAAGTTTCATGCGATGCATTACAGGTCGAAAACACTGACAGCATTGTACCCATTTTCTTCAAGTGTTTTAATTTTTGAAAAGCATGTGTGGTCGGGACTTCGCATTTGAATAAGCAATGTATCGAGACTACTTTCAAATACAATACATTTTTTTTCGTTAACCATGTTAAGAGGATCATTAATTGTTTCTATAGTTTGTGTATCAATTACACTTATTTAAGGTGTAGTCACTTTTTTGAGGGGTGTCAAAATCTGATAAGTGAAAACTCGTGTCTTCTTCATATGCCAGTTTTCTTTTGTTGACATTGATTGGACTCTCGATATCTATAGCAACAATTGCCTTTTCTTTATTTCCAGGTTGTGATGGAAAATCATATACTGTAGGTGATAGTAGGAGCAATGGATCCAAATCTCCTGTATCATTAGTTTCAATAATTTCTGAAGATCTGAGACTTTTATATTTGGAATGAAAGTCTGGTGTTGAGGCATCAAGTGGTCGCATTAACTCTTGATCAAAATATAAATGATCTAAATTAACTAACCTTTCATCCGCTATTTTACTGTATGTTTCATCAGACTCAAAAGATGGAAAATCAAACATGCCTGTTTGCGTACCCACATCATCCTTTGTCACTATTTTCGATTCTTTTTATGACCGTCACAGTTGCATGTTTTTTGGGAAAATGAAGCTGATGTTGAACTGGCCGACATCATTAACTCTTTACGAGCTATTTTTGACAGTCTTTTTTTTCCCATTTTTCTTCATAACTTTTGGATGTTGTTGGTTGGTATGGCAGTAAAAATTGTAGGTATTGATCCTGTTTTTAATTTTCTTCTTGTTCCCTCGATATTAAAACAATCAGATGAGAAATGTTGGGAACATATGCGAAAAGAATCTCCTTTTTTGTCTGCCAATATCAGCGCAGAAAATTTCTCAATCAAAGAATGTTCCATGCCTGTGTTCTCCAACCAAATTTTGATTTCATCGCAATCCTTTGGGAAACGATATAATGTTATATTTGCTGGACTAGATATTTTACCACTGACATGGCTGCAATTCGGTACAAAGCAGCTTGGCATTTCTAGGAATAAAAAAGTAGAAAAAACATATTTTTATTTAAAATATATAAAAGGTGTTTTCAATTATATCAAAAAATAATTAAAAAAAAAAAATTATATACCGTATTTATCGGCGTATAACACGCACTTTTTTCCCCTTAAAATCAGGGGAAAATCGCGGGTGCGTGTTATACGCCGATCCCCCCCCCCCCGATTTAGCGGAGCGATTGTTGACCGCGATTTGAAAATGGTGCTGAAATACACAGAGCCAGTTCTCGGCCACTTTCGGCTTCACTCGAGCACCGCCCGAACCTAGCCGAGTACACTTCGGCTAGCTCCGCTCACAGTCACGCCCATCCCGGGCAGGACTACGAGTGGAGCCGAAAGTGAACGAGAGCCCCCGAGAACCGGCTCTGTGTATTTCGGCGCTGGCGGCGCCATTTCCAAACTGCAGTGACACTGACATGTCACTACAGTTTAACTGCAGCCTGGGCAAGGCTGCAAAAGGACACAGGCAAGGCTGCAAATGACACTGGACAAGCATGCAGATGGACGCTGTGCAAGGCTGCATTGATGGGCATTTAAATGTAAGTTTTTTTTTTTCCTTAAAATTCCCTCCTAAACTTGGGGTGCGTGTTATACCGTGTGTGTGTATATGTGTATGTATATGTGTGTGTGTGTGTGTATGTATGTATATATATATGTGTGTGTGTGTGTATGTGTATGTATATACACAAATAACATACTTATATGTAAACACACTGACAAACGTTTAAAAACAAACACATAAAAATAAAAAAAAAATTACCTTTTTGATGTCTAATTTTGAATAAATATAAAAGGAATTAGAAACGCTCTAAATTTTTATATTACCATGACAAAGTAGATTTATGTAAGAAAAATATAGTAATAGTAAATTTTTGGGTTGGATTATAAAAGATTTATGTAAAATATACATATTTCTATAATATGTTTTATTTAAAATCTATATATGTATTAACATTAAAGTGTATATTCTAATTTTATTTGTGTTGTATTTAAAGATTGAATTTAGATTAATAAGTTTTGTGTATTATAATTTAAAAAATTATAAATTATGGTATAATGTCAAAGAAAAATACATATAAAATAAATTTACATGTAAATATGAACATAAAAAGACAAAATACAAACAAACACAATATATCATAAATTAAAGTATATTTTATTAAATTTTAAATGCAATATATTTATAATATTTATTCATTAAAACACTAACAAGATTGATAAATATTTGTAAAGCGAAAAAGATAGAGAGAATACAATAAATAACTAAAGTAAAATAAATATATCTAAAAATACAATTTTAAGAAAAGAAATAATAAAAAAATGCATACCGAGCAATTTAAAAGAACAGCTGATAGAGTGAAATAAAAAATAAGAGATAAGAGCCAAACTAATTAAGATAGAGACAGAATAGCGATCGATTGATGAACGATGCAGAGAAGACATAGCTAGCTAAAAAAATTGTGAAAAAGTCAAGATAAAGAAAAAAAAATGTAGAGTGATTGAGTTTCACTAAGTGATCCTAAATATACAAACATAAAAAGTAAATAGTGATCTAGAGAAGACCGAGAATGAAAGATAAAAAGAGCAAGCTAGAGAAATAGAGAGAAGACCGAGCAAGAGAAAGAATTACAAGTAAAGAAGAGCAAGACAGACATAAAATAATACAATTTTAGAAAAAAGAAAACGTAAAAAACCAAGTAATCCCTCTTTCACACGAACAATCCGTAAAGGTCCGCCTTTCACTTTTTTTTTGCGTACCTGAACAGACCCTCCATAGACCTCTATGAAGCATCGGATGTCAGTGGTGATATGCCCGCTAACATCCGAGCCGCTCTCATAAGAAAAAGTGTAAGACCTCTTTCACACGGGACGGATCCATGATGATCCACCCTGTGAACATCCGCTTGCTCAGCGGGGATCGATCCCCCATAGAGGAGAGCGGCGCTCTGACAGGTCCGTCCCTGCACAGTGTGCAAAGACAGACCTGTCATCTGCCTGCTCAGCGGGTATCCACAGAGCGATCCCCCGCAGAGCAGAGGGGGCTCTACACACGGACACGTCCGTGTGAAAGAGCCCTAAGAGAAAACCAAAGATAGGTTTGAGCGACCAAAATAAAATTCGAGAGAAGAGTGTGTAAAAATAAAAGGGGGAGAAGAGCAAGCTAAAGAAAGTGAAAGAGAAAAGACCAAGTAATATAAGGAAAGAAAAGTAGAGAAGAGCAAGCGATAGAACGAAAAATGCAAGCACTATTTATCAAAATAAAAACTTTAGATAATCAAACAGGCTAGAGACTAATAACGTAAGAGTAGAGCAATCAAGAGAAACTGAAAAGAACAACATAGAAAATAAAAAAGATCACGTGAGAAAAGAAAATCAGAGAAAGACATAAATATAGAAGATCAAAAGAGAGAATGAGAAATGAGTGAGCCAAAACATTTTTTCAAGTTAGAAGATCAAGTGCGCTAAGGAAAGAGAGAATAGTGAGTCAGATAAATAACAAGCAATTTAAAATTAATAAAAATGTAGAGAGAGAAAAGTGAGTGAGCCAAAAAAAAAAAAGCCCGATGAACAAATAAATATGAAAAGGAGAGTAATATAAAAAAATAAAGGAAAATAATAATTGAATACCGACCAATAGAAAAAAAAAGAAGAGAGAAGTGCTTTGTAGAGAGAAAGGATCTAGAATAAAAAATATAAATATAACATAAAAAATATCATTACATATTGCAGGTATAAGTATATTCAACATTATTATATAATATACAATTCCCTTTAGCTTGGTTTTGATAAAAATCAAATCCAATTGTTTTTTCAATCTAGAGAATAAGAAAGAAAAATAAAAAATAATTTTATCGTAAAAAATTATTAATAATAAAACAATCTTAAAAATATGCTATTAGAGATATAAAAATAAATAAAATTCCTACCTGGAATGTAAAGTGAAGAAATGTGATCAAAGTTGTAAAATAACAGTGGCTTAGGATCTGTATTAAAAAAAAAAAAAAAAAATCTAGTGAAAATACATAAAACTATATAAATATTTAACATTTGGAAGGATTAGAGCCAAGATGGTTAGGAGTAATAGGTAATTGTGAAGAGGAAGAGAAGCAGTGTGTATGAGAGATGTGTTAGGGAGGGTAGAAAAAAATAAGCATGGCAGTGAGAGAGGAGACTTTGTAGAGGAATTGGGTTATAGTAAGCAGGAAGGTGGGTGGTATTGAGCATGATTGTGATTTGTAATAGAGACAGTTGGTGGATTGTAGTGAGCATGGAGGTGTGTGGTCGTGGGCAGACTGTTGGGTGGGAGTGGGTAGGCTGGTGCAAGGAAGTGAGCTGAGTGGTGGTAGCAAGTGAGCAAGATGGTGCAAGGAAGTGAGCAGGCTGGTGGGAGCAAGTGAGTAGAGTGGTGTGAGCAAGTGGGCAGGATGGTGCAAGAAAGTCAGCTGAGTGGTGGGAGCAAGTATGCAGGCTGGTGGAAGGAAGTGAGCAGGCTGGTGGGAGGAATTGAGTTGAGTGGTGGGAGCAAGTGGGCAGGCTGGTGGAAGGAAGTGAGCTGAGTGGTGGGAGTGAGTGGTGGGTGCAAGTGAGCTGAGTGGTGGGAGGAAGTGAGCTGAGTGGTGGGAGGAAGTGGGCAGGATGGTGCAAGAAAGTTAGCTGAGTGGTGGGTGCAAGTGGGCAGGATGGTGGAAGGAAGTGGGTAGGATGGTGCAAGAAAGTGAGCTGAGTGGTGGGTGCAAGTGGGCAGGATGGTGCAAGAAAGTGAGCTGAGTGGTGGGTGCAAGTGGGCAGGATGGTGCAAGAAAGTGAGCGGAGTGGTGGGAGCAAGTGGGCAGGATGGTGGAAGAAAGTTAGCTGAGTGGTGGAAGCAAGTGGGCAGGATGGTGGAAGCAAGTGGGCAGGATGGTGGAAGCAAGTGGGCTGAGTGGTGGGAGCAAGTGGGCTGAGTGGTGGGAGCAAGTGGGCTGAGTGGTGGGAGCAAGTGGGCTGAGTGGTGGGAGCAAGTGGGCTGAGTGGTGGTTGGGAGTGAACAGGGAGGAAGTGAGCAGGGAGGTAGGAGTGAATGAGAAATGGTGGAATAGAGGAGACCAGATCTAAAATATGTACTGTAACAACACCAAAAAAAAAATATTATATAGTTTTAAAAATGATTACCTGCAAATTGAAGCACTTTGTTATTTTTCTTGAAAAAAAAACACTGTATTGAGTATTGGATAGAAAATCAGTCTGGAATATAAAATGTAAAAAATATGCTGAATATAATAAAAAAAATAAATAAAAATAGAAGAGAATGTAAAAAAAAAATTTTTATACATATATATCAAGACAAAAATACATCGCTTTAAAAAAAAAAAAAAAAAAAAAAAACAGTAAAGGGAATAGAAAATCACTTTTAAAAACAAAGGCATACATATAACTGCGATGAAAAAATTACTCATTAATATAAATTTGTGAATAAAAAAAAAATAATAATATTGTGAACGCTATTAAAAAAAAAAAAATTTAGAAAATAAAATAATTTAAACCTTTAAAAAAATATATACTAAATAAATACACCGAAATAATAAAAAAAAGTTATAACTTACCTTTAGTTGGTTTAAAAATGCTGCTAATGAAAAAGCAATAGATTTTGCTATTTGCTGGAGCCCCTCGGCACACGTCCTTCTAAGCTGGTTGCTCTGTTTCTGCTAGCGCATGTTCCCTTGTTCACATGAAAACAAAGGGATTCCCATTTTAAACATGGCGCCAGAATACACATAAAATCGCGTCACTTCCGGTTTTGAAGTAACGCGATTCTAGCCCTTAGCTCTGCCCAGTGCCTCCTGGGAAATGGTGACACACATCTCCCAGGGGCATTAGCGAACGGATGAGCAGAGGGAAGTGACGTCTTCACCCCAGGCACTGGAAGAGGCAGATTTCGAGGAACCACATAGCAACAGGGAAAACAAGATAAGTAAAACATTTTTTTTATCCAATTCATTATTTGTGCTTGATTTCCAGCACAGTAAAGCATTTTATGTTTTATGGGTGGAACACCACTTTGATTTGTTTTTGCTTCTTCATACAAAGCCATACAGAGGAGATCTTGTGTGTTGTGAAAATCTCCAGTACAAATAAAGTTGTGTAGAAGTATAATAAAGCACGTGTGTATTGTATACAGAACTCTAGATCCTTTGTAACACCTAAACAATGTGTAAGGTGGAAATACCTCCCATTTCTATCACATGTCTCATGTATAATCCAATGATAAGAATTCTATGCTGGGCACAGATGCCTCTATATAGAGACACATAGAAATGATATGTTTTATATAATACAGATCATTACAATAAAATGTAACAGGAGATCAGTTTGTAACCCCCCCTCCCTCCCCCTCCAACTGTCAGTCTACAAGAGAAATCCAGTGTATGCCCCTCCCCCTCCTTCATACAAAACCATAGACAGACACATCACTGATTTATAACTGAATTCCCCCCCCCCCATGGTTAGACTGTCTTGTTTATCAATGGAGAGCACATACTTCCTTACAGCTTAGAGACGGGGTGGGGTTTATGCAAAGGGAGCGGAGCCTAAGCCGTCACTATGACGACAGAGGCACAGTGGGGGAGCCTAAGCAGCCTCAGCTCATACTTCTTTACAACTTAGACAGGGAGTGTAGCCTGAGCCGTCACCATGATGACAGAGCCACAGGGGGCGGAGCCTAAGCAGCCTCTATGACATCATAGCCACAGCTGCTACAATCAAGCACACAACAGCTGATCAGAGAGCAGACGTGTCTGAGTGACTCTCCCTGATTACTGTACAGAGTATTTGAGCGAGGAGATTATTATACAGATTATTACAAGGAAAAAAAAAAAGACTTTTATTTTTATAAAGAAGATAAAAGCAAAAGAGATGACAACGAGAAGAATTACTAGAGCAATGAGAATTAGACTGGAAGACTTTGACTTCCATGAAGAGCTTGGAAAAGGAGCTTATGGGAAGGTAGTTTAGATTATTAACCATTAAATCACCAGAAGGCTCCATTCACACCCGGAGCGTTTTCTGCCTGATATCTCATAACACACTACAGTTACAAAACGCAGAGTCAAGTGTCTTTATTATCAATGTGCCGTTTTGCCATCATATTATCGCATGGCAATCGCTGTGATGCTGGTCTAAAAGGAGCAAGAGCTTCTTAGGGGCAGAAAGCTTCACTTCAAGACCACAATCCATATATCTCTCAAATATAAATATATATATATATCTATAGATAGAGAGAGAGAGATCTATATCTATGTATTAGAGCTGCACAATTAATCAATAAGAATCAAGATCACAATTCCCCCCCCCTTATAATCTTAAAGCGTTCCCCCCGATTTTTTCTATGTAATTCTCTGCACAGGTCACAGCTGTTAATAATAAATAAATAAAACATTGGCAGTCAGCCAAGTGCCAGAACATTCCTCAGACATTGAGCCTTTGAGTTAAATATAAACTTTGTAGTTTTAGTTCTGTAGATCAAAAGGAATAAATTCTGCGTGTAAAATAAAGAAGTTTAACCTCTTAAATACTGAACCTTTTTATAACACTTGTTGGTTTCAAGTTAAAATATTTTTTTTCCTAGAAATTTTTAGCAGAGACCCTACAAAATAAAATGGCGATTGATGCAATATTTTATGTCGCACTGTATTTGCGCAGCGGATCTTTCAAATACAATTTTTTTTGGAAAAAAATACGCTTTAAAAAATTGTAAAGTTAGCCCAATTTTTTTATATAATGTGAAAGATGATGCTATGCCGTGATAATCGTGATCTTTATTTAAAGCAAAAAAAAATAGTGATTCTCATTTTGGCCCAAATTGTGCAGCTCTAAATATATATATATCTCCACACATACCGTATATACTCGAGTAGAAGTCGAGATTTTCAGCCCTATTTTTTGGGCTGAGGGTGCCCCCCTCGACTTATACTCGAGTCACCGCCGTCTGCCTACATGATCAGCGTATGATATTACCATTCGGCGGCCGTTTACTGTTCAAAAGTCACGCCGCCTCCTCGTCTGTGATACACTGACTGCTGGGAAATGGAGTCTTCTGCCTATCACGGACGAGGAGGAGGCACGGCTTTTGAACAGTAGAATAGCCGAATTGCATTATGACACGCTGATCTGTGCAGAACAGCACACGGAGGATGGAGATTGCCACACAGAGGCATGCACAGGACACAGGTAGGATGCACACATGCACAGGAACACATGCACAGGACACATGCATACACAGGGACACATGCACAGGACACAGGGAGGTATACAGCTGCAGATGGGCATTGTTGACCCTCTTTTTCCACTTACAGTAGCTGTTGCATTTCTCACCCTCGTCTTATACTCGGGTCAATATGTTTATCCCAGTTTTTTGTGGTAAATTAGGACCTGTCATGCTTTATTGCTATCACAAATGAGGTTTACATTTCCTGTGTTAACAATAAAAAATGTGATAATAAAAATTTAAAAGGGACAGTGTCAAAATCATTTTTTTTTTAAAATAAAAACAAAAAAAAGCGCCCCCATCCGTAGGTCACACACACATATGTAAACAGCGTTCATAGTACACATGTGAGGTATCACCACGAACGTTATAGTGAGAGCGACAATTCTAACACTGGATCTCCTCTGTAACTCTAAACTGGTAACCTATAAAACATTTTTAAAGCGTTGCCTATGGAGATTTTGAACCGCTTCCCGCCGTAGGACATCATATGACTGGAAATCAGAGATCTATGTTTTTTTTGATCTGAGGCTTTCCAGGGTAGAAGAGAGATTTGGGATCTTATAGACCCCAGACCTTTCCATAAAGAGGACCTGTCATCCCTTATTTCTATCCCAAGGGATGTTTACAGTGTAAAAAATAAATAAAATTAAAGCGCCCCTCCGCCCCCTTGTGCTCACACGCAAAAGCGAACACATACGTAGGTTGCGCCCGTATATGTAAACGGTGTTCACACCCCACGTGAGGTATCTCCACAAACATAGCGAGAGCAATAATTCCAGCGCCAGACCTCCTGTGACTCTAAACTGCTAACCTGTAATAATGTTTATAAGTACCTTGGTTTGACAACATTCCACGAGCGTGCGCAATTTTAAAGCATGACTTGTTGGGTATAAAGTAACTCGGTATTATATCATATTTTATGTTTTACCAAAAAACTGGCTATTATAGTGTTGTTTTTGCATTAAAATTCAATAAAGTGGCAGTAATAGACATGTGACAGGTACTCTTTATGTAGAGATCTGGGGTTTATAGGATCCTTCCTCTGCCCTTCAAAGCATTGGATTACATAATTTTTTTTAAAAAACATCGCCGTTTACTTCCAGTGATGCACATGGAAAAGATGATGTACTAATTGTTTCTCTCCTATAGGTGTACCTGGTGACTCACCGTGATACTCTTACACGGGTGGCAGTGAAGATGGTGAAGAAAGAGTCGATGGTTGGAAACCCCATCTCCACCCTGAATGAAAGAGAAGTCCTGGAAATGGTGCAGGACAACCCATTCTGTGCCCAGGCCTACGCCACATTCCAGGCAGAGGTAAGTCTATTGTTGGAAACTGTAATGTAGAGAACATCAGGATATCTTCATTTCACCACTTGCCGCCCAAGGATGTCCCTGTATGTCATTCAGCTGCAGTGATTATACCGGGATGATACCCGGGCATCAGGCGGTAACTTTTTTTTTTTTTTACAAGCAGGGAGGTGAAGGTCGTGTCTCCCCCACCACCACCATCCTGGGCACGTCCGTCTCACCGGTCAACCCAGGATTGCAGCCAGCTGACCATAGAAGGTCCACAAAGACCTCTATAGTCTAACAGGAAGTAACAAATATTGTGTCACTTTCGGCTTTGTGTTTACTGGCCGGGTGCAGGCACAGATCGGTCTGATCGGCTGCTTTGGAGGCCAGAACAGAGGTACCTCTCTCCATAGGGTCCTGGCTCTTGACTGGATAGATTGATAGCAGCGCAGCCATTGGCTCCCACTGCTGTCAATCAAATCCAATGATGCGGGCACCGGGGCCAAGTCATACATTTGGCGGCTATAGACACCGAATTATGAACTCGGGAACGTCCCCGCAAGCTAACCCCCAGGGAGAGCGCTTCTCCTAAGGGGTTAGCTGATGCGGGGAGGAGCCACGAGAGCCCCCAGAAGCAATGTATAAGCAGACAGAAGTAGATATAGGGAGATGTCATGCAGGGTATTCTGGTAGAGAATTAGAATTTAACATTCATTTGAACCTTCTAATGGATCCATTCACTGACCTGTCTGTTTCTTTCCCCAGAAACATTTATCCTTTGTGTTAGAATATATGGGACAAGGAGATCTGGCAGGCCAAATAGAGGAGACATGGTTAACCCTCCCCACCATCAGACGCATGTCGGCAGAACTCCTGTGCGGTGTACAACTCTTACATTCCAGAGGAATAATTCACAGGTAAGTATCTTTACTATAAACTTCAATCGATGAACCTGTAATATTGGGATAAGGGGGGGAATTGTCTGAACCACAGAGCTAACACTCTTTTTCTCCATAGGGACCTGAAGCCTGCAAACATCCTAATACATCTCAATGGTCATGTGAAAATTGCAGACTTCGGAGCGGCAGCGACTGGAATGTTTGGACAACCTGGAGGAAGACGATGGAACGTTCCTATACTATGCGCCGGAGGTAAGTAAAGGTCCAGTGATTGGCTGGTGCCATGTGCTCATACACAGGACAAATATCAGACAATCTATGTAAAATTATGCTGGAAATTAATCCATCTCTCTCTGATTTTCCTACAGCTGATCAACGAAGCGCCATACAATCAATGGCAAGATTATTTCTCCCTGGGGGTCCTACTATATGAGGCAGCCTTTCGTGTCCTTCCATTCTTAAGAGGTGGTATTTCACGCCTGCTGGACTCTATAGTGAATGAGACACCATTTTACCCGGACGACGCCGACCCCAACCTGGTGGATTTTCTACAGAGGATAAGTAGTGACAGTAGACATATAGGCTCAACCAATGAGTCCGTCTGCTTTATAAATGGAAGATGCCAGTCTTTTTTCTACCATTATGGTCATCTTATATTTTCCTGTTCTCTTTTTCCCCATAGCTCCTGTGCAAAAAACCTGATGAGCGTTAAAGAGCCATCGCCATTCAACACCACCGTTTTTTTTCCAAGAAATTGGGTGGAGCTGGCCGCAGGGGAGACAGACCCCCCATTTCTTGTCCTTCGCAAGGTAAGTAGAAATTTGGGTTCACCTGATCTGATTCCATACACACAGCTGGGGCCCATCAGAAAAGAAATGACGTTTGTGAGATGTATCATTGTGCTTACAGAGAAGCCGTCAGGACCAAATTCATGAAAAAAGCTGAATATTCCATCTTCCCTTATTAGAATTGTGCAGCAATGTTATTTCCCACATTAGATTTACTGAAATCTGATTCGTCAGTTTGAGGGGAGGAGTCACCTAAGCTCTGACAGCGCTGTCTCCCAACTCCTGAGTGTGCATGATAACAGAGCTCTGTACATACTCCCATTTCTCTTAGGGCTCTGTTATAGGATAGGTTGTACACTGGTAGACCTCAGGAGAGCTCTCACCCCGACTCTCAATATGAAGACTGAGGGGACAAATATAAACCTTTCAGAAATGAGTTTGCACAATTATAATAGTGAAGATCCAGATCCTCAAGTCTGCACAGTGGTGGCCGGTATCTGACATCTCAGTCATATGGGCTTGGATGACCCATAGAGGGGGAAATGGTTCCCAGAGGTCATAGAGGGATTTCTTCTACCCGTTCATGGATCTCATTGTTCTCTCTCTCTCTTTTTTTTTTTAGTGCCACAGAAATCAAGCAAAGAAAAAAATAAATCTGCAGGACATCATGGACAAAGACGAGGCCATCGGAATGGATAGCCATGCAGGAATAGGAATGGACAGTAACATCCAAAGACACAAGAGGTACGAAAGTAAATTATGGAAATCTGACATAAAACGCACCATTTCAGACCAATTTCACAGCATCCACAACCATTATAACCAGCAAACATCATATATCCCGGGACATACAAGGCTCAATTCACTGAACATGAAATCCAAAATTGCGATAAAAGAGCACGTGGTATTTTTCAAAAATGTTATCAATCCATTAAAACCACTAATATCGGCCGTGTGCTATTTCTGCGGTATTTCAGGATAGAAATATACAATGTTCTTTGCACATTTAGCTGGTTGTTGAGAAGCCGGCACCCATAAGCCATCGCTGCTGTCAGCCTCCTAACATACCCCCATAGAGATAACAAGAAGTAGATACATTGATGATGGAAATCAGATGGAATAGTAGAAGACAGTCACATGTGTCCATTATTAGGGATTCCTGGAGACCCCTCTGTACTGGATGGGGTGTCAATAGTGACCGGGGCGGGGGGGGGTGTACATTGGGAGAATGTCACTCAGTGTGCGGTCCGGCCAGACACGCTCCATTTAACAAAAGTCGATTCAATTAACTTCTGTTAAAGGAAACAACCAGAAAATTTTCACCTGTCCAGTGGCTGCATCTAATCAGACAGACGCTGTTTGGGCTGGCTGTCAAAATACACCATCCACAGCAGGGGATTCAGTCTTCCGCACTCAATAGCATGGCAGGAAGAAAGGCTGAAGAAAAATCTATCCATGTATGTCCGGCTTTATTCTCCATGTTGAATAGATATTATAGAGAATGCCATAATGTGACATTCTGTCTGAGGATGATGTCCCAAGGTCAACGCTGGGATTTTATACTAATGAAAGTAAACAGAGTGTGAAATTTGTCTTCATCATTGATCAGGCGGAAAGTAACATCCATTTACTAAATATCACTGTCTCATTTATTACAGAAGAATGGCTGCCCTACAGATCTACATCAAGGAAGAGGTTTCCAAAGAAGAAGGCCACAGAACAGGGACCTTCCATGGACCATGGGGGAGGGGCGGACAAGGTGAAATAGACAAGAGAGGACAAGGGGATACAATGGGTTTTCGGGTAATAGGGATACCATTGGAGGAACGTGATAGGTTGTCACTTAAAGTGTGGCGTTGGACAGATCTATGCCATCTACATCTAAAAAAAAAAGATTCCAAAGAAGAAGACCACAGAACATGGATCTTCCATGGGGGGGTGTGGGGTGGGGGTTTGGGGGAAGTGACATAGGCAAGAGGGGACCATGATGGGGGTAGGGGATAATAGTGTGATGGGTGGACACATAGGGTGTGGGGTTGTACGGATATACACCATCTAGATCAGGAAAAAGGATTCCAAAGAAGAAGACCACAGAACATGGATCTTCCATGGATGGGGGGGTGGGGCGGGGGGAGTGACATAGGCAAGAGGGGACCATGATGGGGGTAGAGGGGTAATAGTGATACCATAGGAGGAATGTGATAGGTGGACACACAGGGTGTGGGGTTGTACAGATCTAAACCATCTACATCAGGAAAAAGGATTTTAAAGAAGACCACAGAACATGGATCTTCCATTAACCATGGGGGAAGGGGACATGAAGACCTTGAACCCAATAACAACCCGGAGATTTCAAAAGCATTTCCACCTGAAAGGAAGGAGGAGATCTTTAGACTGAAGATGTATGCACAGATAGACAGAGCATGTGAGTCGTTTATCCTTAAATCGGGAGGACCGAGATTTTTTTGACCGAAGGCAAGATTAACTCCGAATTGCAGATGAGTTTGGCTACTTGCCCAGGTAAAAACAGGACTAACATATATTTACTGACACACACTGGTCAACATACAATGACTGGCATGCACTGACCTACACACTAACAGAGGACGTCCAGATGTACATAAACTGACCGGTCCATGCTTTAGATAGATGTAGACAGACAATCAAATAAGGAGAGAGTAGATCGCACACACAGATTATAGGATGAGGCATACTACAAACATACATCCAACATTAGAAAAAGGATGACTAGCATCCAGTAGGGTAGCTTAGTGTAGTTAGTGTAGGTCCTGCCCTAGAAGAGTCTACCTTGCCGTGGTGGGCAGGCTTGGAATCTCTTGGTCAAAAGTGTGTCAGCGAATGGGCGAGAGGATCACTAGATCTTCACTTCTGGCCAACTGATTTTACCAAAGGACTCTTGGTTTAATCAAAGTGTATATAGTTGGAAAACGAAAAGATGTGTATAGGTCCATAATTATACTTTCATAAACAATAAAAATTTGGTATATTTACATTTGAATTGCTTCCTCTTTTATTTAATCCTTTCATGACCGGGGGTCATTACCACTTGGATGCACAGTAGGGGTGCGCATCTTCACTGGTCTCACGATTCGATTACGATTATCTGGTCTTCGATTCGATTCCGCGATGCATCGCGATTACCGACGAGCGCAAACAAACTGAAAAATACTGAACCTCCCCCATCAAATGCAGCCTCACTGTGCCCCTCAAACGCAGCCACTTGTGCCCGTCAAACGCAGCCACTTGTGCCCATCAAACGCAGCCACTTGTGCCCATCAAACGCAGCCACTTGTGCCCATCAAACGCAGTCACTTGTGCCCATCAAACGCAGTCACTTGTGCCCATCAAACGCAGTCACCTGTGCCCAAACGCAGCCACTTGTGCCCATCAAACGCAGCCACTTGTGCCCATCAAACGCAGCCACCTGTGCCCAAACGCAGCCACCTGTGCCTGTCAAACCCAGCAATCTGTGCCCAAACAATGCAGCCATCACTAACCCCCCCACAATTACTTTATTTTAATTAATGTTATGTTACAGTAGATGCTGTGCCCCCGCTGTATGTGCTTTTAAAAAAACAATGTCACCTCATACCGAATTTCTCCGTAGTACGATCATGTTACCCCTGGCTCGTCCCGTCCCGCCCCTCTCCGCTCTCCTCTCACGTGTCACCTGAGTCCTGACGTCAGTGGGGAATTCTCAGTCCCGCCCGCTGACTATAGTTATCGCATCAGAAGAGATGCGGGCGGGACTGAGAAATCCCCGCTGACGTCAGGACTCAGGAGACGGAAGAGGAGAGCGGAGAGGGAAGAGCAGAGTGAAGAGGGGCGGGACGGGCCGGGAGTCACATGATCGTAATACTACGGCGAAATTCGGTATAAAGCGACATTTTTTTTTAAAAAAACACATATAGCGGGGGCACAGCATCTATTGTAATATAACATTAATTAAAATAAAGTCTTTTTAAAAATACGCTCGGAGCGCTTTCCCGGGAGGGGCGGGGCTAGTAATGACGTCACAGAACATCTATTTTTCCGGTCCTTATGCATCGATGCCGCATCGGGGACACCCGAATCGCTATGCATCGATGCAACGATTAATTTCAGCACCCCTAATGCACAGGCCACATTTGCAAGGCTGGAAAGGGCTCTATGGCTACTTCCACTTCTGGTGTGTGTAGGGATGTGTAATAGGTGTTTATGTATTAACATGTGTCCTAAACATGTAATGACAAGCCCCCTATGTGACAGTAGTGACAAGGTCCTCTCAATGGAGATATCAGGGGTCTTCTAGCTTCACCCCAAGAACAGGATATGCGATTAAATCCTGTAATGAAACATTCCCCTTAAAGTAAAAAAATAAAAAATGATCCTTTACAAACATGTCATACTTACCTCCACTGTGCAGCTCATTTTGCACAGAGTGGCCCTGAACATCCTCTTTTGGGGTCCATCGGCGGCTCCTCCAGGCATTAGAAAACCCCTAAAAGCGCTCTCCCGAGGGGGTTACCTTGCGGGCTCGCTCCCAAGTCCAGCATTT
This sequence comes from Aquarana catesbeiana, assembly GCF_042186555.1. NCBI lineage: Eukaryota > Metazoa > Chordata > Amphibia > Anura > Ranidae > Aquarana > Aquarana catesbeiana. The sequence goes on along the minus strand of NC_133326.1, from coordinate 690,715,426 downwards.
GCATCCATAGAAACGAATGCTGGACTCGGCCCCGCCCCCCAGTCATTGGATTCAAATGAAATCAAGAGCTGGGACCCCGTGGAGAGAAGGATGGCGCATCCCCGCCGAGGAGATGAAGGGGCTCAGGCGCATAAAACGGGGGGCTGGTGACTGCCAGGTGTTTTGGGATCATGGGGGAGATCAGTAAAAGGAATGATATGACAGGTCAGGGTTCAGGCGGTGACATGAGAGATGGAGGGATCACACATTGCCTTTCTAGCCGGTGATCCACTTTCCCCGTACAGCTGCCTCCTACACCAATTCCGTATCATCACATCGCAACCTCGCCCTGAGGTCCAGTAACCAGAAGTTGTGGGGTGGGGGGGGCTGGTCCGAGAATGCTAAAACTCACTAGCTCCTCCCCTTCCACCAAGAAAAGCTTCCCTACTTCATAAGAATCTGCACTACACCGGATGTGGGAGGAGCCAGGGAGGGACACACCCCCAGATCTCATCACCCCCATGTGCCCGTATATAACACTATCATCACATAGAATACATCCTCCATATGCCTGTGACCCTGTCCTCTCATCACAGGGGAAGGCACAGATCATATAAAACAATGACCCTATAATACATTCTTCCTCTCACTGATACTAATGTAAGGGACGTTCTTCCTTCTAATGGATATACACTTGTGTGCCCTCTAGTGGTCACTCTGGGCTGTTCAATCTGAGTGTGTGCGCTCTTCTTCTCCAGCTGTAGTAGTTGGATTGGCCTGGAGAGGCCGCTATTGAGCTCAGCTAGAGAAGGAAAGCATGCACTGTGCATGCGCAGTTTATACACCCCCCTGGAGTGGCCACTACTCAGTACACAATTTTAGTGTCTAGACTGTCCTGTAAATGACAGATGGGAATAGGAAGAAGGGATTGATTGGTTTTTGTAGAGAGGTCCCCACACCTCCATGTGTAATGGAAGAAGGAGAAGTCTTTTATTGTGGATTGGACAGATTGGTGTCATAGCAGCTTTGAGCCGTGATTTGGTCCTCAGCACTGCCAGGACCCATAAAACCGGTCACCTAATCCACTATGGCTACACTTAGGAAGGACATACATTACACAACAGATTCCAGGAAAGAAAGTCGCTCGATTCCCCCCATCAGCACAGTTGGTGTTAACGGGGGAATCCCTCCAACAGTGATATTGTGTTCTGCCGCCATAGAGCCTTCCCTGCAGAACACAATGATCACCGCTGGTGGCAATAACTGCCGGCAGAGAAAGCATGAAATAAATCTGACAGGTTCATTGTACAGAGGTGGATCAACCTAAGTACAACCAGCCTGCCCATAGATGGATCGAATCTCCGCCGATCCCCGCTCAACCAGCCGAGCTTCCATCCATCTATGTACAATAACACAACTTCCACAGGAGCCCAGAACCCCCCCTTCTCACCCGCAGAGCTGACAGCTCGCTGTCATCCAGGTTCCGGGCTGGCGGGTCGGAGGTCATCCTTCCTGAACGCCGGAGCCAAAAGGTGTGAGGTCACAGCACAACGCAGGCTGCTCCAGAGATGACATGGACTGCGCACAACCGGAGACACCGACAGACAACGTTCTGAAATTAGAAAGAAACACAACATCCACCCCGCCCCTTCACAATAGTCCCCTCCCCCTGACTCTCCAACCCCACCCCTTAACAAGTCTCCTCCCCCTGACCCTCCAACCCCGCCCCTTCACAACAGTCCCCTCCCCCTGACTCTCCAACCCCGCCCCTTCACAACAATCCCCTCCCCCTGACTCTCCAACCCAGCCCCTTCACAATAATCCCCCCCCTGAGTCTCCAACCCCACCCCTTCACAATTGTCCCCTCCCCCTGACTCTCCAACCCCACCCCGTCACAATAGTCCCCTCCCCCTGACTCTCCAACCCCGCCCCTTCACAACAGTTCCCTCCCCCTGACTCTCCAACCCCGCCCCTTCACAATAATCCCCCCTGAGTCTCCAACCCCACCCCTTCACAATAGTCCCCTCCCCCTGACTCTCCAACCCCACCCCTTCACAATAGTCCCCTTCCCCTGAGTCTACAACCCCACCCCTTCACAACAGCCCCCTCCTCTGACTCCCCAATCCTGCCCCTTCACAACAGTCCCCTCCCCCGACTCTCCAATCCTGCCCCTTCACAAGCCCCCTACCCCGACTCTCCAACCCTGCCCCACCACAACAGTCCCCATCCGTCTATGGGTGGGCTAGCCTGTCGGTCAGTCTATTGGTGGGTTGGTCGCTCGGTCAGTCGGTGGGCGGAAGGCCTGTTAGCAGTGGCGGCTGGTGCACAACATTTTTGGGGGGGTGCAAACAAACTGAAAAATACTTTAAAAAAAAACAAAAACTGTGCCCCGTGCCCGCCATCTGCCCGGCACTTACCCCGTGGGACGGCTCCTGTGTCCTCCATGTGTCTTAGTTCTGCTAGGCGTCCAATAAGGGCACCTGTGCCATCAGCTAATCAGGTGACAGGTATCAGACTCGCGCCTCCTGATTGGCGGAGAGGCAGTTCAGTGTTCGAAAAGAAAATAAACATTCACTTTTCTAACACGTCTGGGTGGACTGCGAGTGCAATGCTCTGAGTTCACCTTTTTTGAAGCCTATTAGAGCCTCTGGCTAATCAGGTGCTTCAAAAATACACCCCACTCCCCCCGCCGCTGTAATTCATGTGCCCGGCATCCTGAAAGGGGCAGACACCTGAATAGGGGGTGGCAGACATGGATAGATTAATGCAATGCACAAATCTATACATAGAGGGGGCGGAGCCCGTGTGCCAATAATGGACACACCGCCACTGTAAGCTGGTTGGTTGGTGGGTTGGAAGGGCCTGTCAGTGGGTGGGTTTGTCGGGTTGGTGGTTGGATCGATCTGTGGGTGGGGGGTGTGGTATTGAGTTGGTTGGTCGGTCGGTGGACGGGTAACACACTTGCAGATCTGTACATCCATCTCATGGGGGAAGGGCGGTCCCCGGTGTCCTGGATTGGTCGCTCCATGTAGGACTCAGCTGGCAGTCAGTCAGGTGGGAGGAGTCATGGAATGACCCCGCCTTCATTTCTTCCAGGGTGGAGCTCTGTTCTCCATTCTCTCTGGTCTCCTCAGCTCTCCACGTTACAGGACGTAGGCAGTAGTGCATTTAGGTTTTGTGCTGCCCTAGGCCTGACTAAACTTGTACACCCCCTAATTTAAAAAATGACCCAACCCATCCCTGCCAAGGCCACACCCCTTGCTGTTTAAGACCCGCCCTGAAATTTGGAATTTTCGAGTGGGGACACTAATACTGAGGGCGGGGATAATGGATTCCCTTAGTTTGCATAGACAACAGAAGGAGGCAGACCCCTATGCAGATAGGACGAGTGATTACATATAGGGGGAAACACTACGGTGAACATGTTGGAAAAGGGCAGATTGTTCGCAAGTGAAACAGAAGTGCAAAGTTCTATCAGATTAGCGAATTAGAGAGTTAATCTGACAGAACAGCACCAAGCTCTGTGATGTCACAGCGCTTAGTGCTACAGGGAGCCTGTTTACGTGCCCACTCACGATATTCTGTCAAAAGCTCCAACATGTCAAAATGTCCAACCGCGTGTACTGCACATGTGCGGGAAGGGGTTTCTTCTTCACGTCAGACTGTGACATAAAAGCTAACTACACCAACTCCTCTCAGCGCCGGATCGCACCTTTTAGGGGTGTTGAATTTAATCGCAGCATCGATGTGTCAAGTTTTGCCGTCTGAGATTCAGTATCGATGCGGCGACCAAAATAATCGATGTTTGGATGACGTCACCCGCGCTGTGCCCTGCCACTCCGAATGGAGCCAAAATGAGCCGTGGGCATGAGCCGCAAACGCAGCCGAAAGGCACTGTGCCCTGCCTCTGCAAAATGAGCTGAAGTGAGCTGTGAGCACTAGCCGCGCCCTCTTTTCCTGCCTCCCGCTGACGTCATCCCCAGCCACCCGGCATCGCCATATGTTGAGCTGGCTGCTACAGGAGAGGAGACATGTGGAGCAAGTATCCCCGACTCCCAGTCTCCAGAGAGTCCTCCTCGGCTCACTGTCACACAGGCTGCTGCATTAGACCAGAGAAGATCACGTACTTGTCAGACACTGACAGTTTATATCTGATGCACCATTTATGTGCAAATTTGCCAAACTGTGACCGATTGACCTTAATAAAAAATAATAAACTTGATGGTGGACCTAAACATTAAAAGTGACCATTTTTTTAAATTATGGTTTATGTATGTCTTAGTGATTGATTCACATCAGAACTTCATTGATACCTTTTTTTTTTTTTTTTTTGTATGATTTATGGTTTTGCTCATCACTGCCCCACACATTCAGCCATGAGCAAAACCATAAATCATACCAAAGAAAAGGCATCAACGAAGTTGTGATGTGAATCAATCACCAAGACAATAAGACATACATAAACCATAATTAATGAAATGGCATACATTGTCGTTTGGGGGGACGTTATGGGGACATTATCCGCGGTCTGTGTCCATCTCTTGTACCATGTCTGCAGTCTCTGACCATCTCTTGTACAATGTCTGCAGTCTCTGACCATCTCTTGTACCATGACTGCAGTCTCTGTCCATCTCTTGTACCATGACTGCAGTCCCTGACCATCTCTTGTACCATGACTGCAGTCTCTGACCATCTCTTGTATCATGACTGCAGTCTCTGTCCATCTCTTGTACCATGTCTGCAGTCTCTGTCCATCTCTTGTACCATGTCTGCAGTCTCTGTCCATCTCTTGTACCATGACAGCAGTCTCTGTCCATCTCCTGTACCATGTCTGCAGTCTCTGACCATCTCCTGTACCATGTCTGCAGTCTCTGTCCATCTCTTGTACCATGAAAGCAGTCTCTGTCCATCTCCTGTACCATGTCTGCAGTCTCTGTCCATCTCCTGTACCATGACTGCAGTCTCTGTCCATCTCTTGTACCATGTCTGCAGTCTCTTACCATGTCTGCAGTCTCTGACCATCTCTAGTACCATGTCTGCAGTCTCTGACCATCACTTGTATCATGACTGCAGTCTTTCCATCTCTTGTACAATGTCTGCAGTCTCTGACCATCTCTTGTACAATGTCTGCAGTCTCTGACCATCTCTTGTACCATGACTGCAGTCTCTGTCCATCTCTTGTACCATGTCTGCAGTCTCTGACCATCTCTTGTACCATATCTGCAGTCTCTGTCCATCTCTTGTACCATGACTGCAGTCTCTGTCCATCTCTTGTACCATGACTGCAGTCTCTGTCCATCTCTTGTATCATGACTGCAGTCTCTGTCCATCTCTTGTACCATGTCTGCAGTCTCTGACCATCTCTTGTACCAAGTCTGCAGTCTCTGACCATCTCTTGTACAATGTCTGCAGTCTCTGACCATCTCTTGTACCATGACTGCAGTCTCTGTCCATCTCTTGTACCATGACTGCAGTCTCTGACCATCTCTTGTACCATGACTGCAGTCTCTGACCATCTCTTGTATCATGACTTCAGTCTCTGTCCATCTCTTGTACCATGTCTGCAGTCTCTGTCCATCTCTTGTACCATGTCTGCAGTCTCTGTCCATCTCCTGTACCATGTCTGCAGTCTCTGTCCATCTCTTGTACCATGACAGCAGTCTCTGACCATCTCCTGTACCATGTCGGCAGTCTCTGTCCATCTCCTGTACCATGACTGCAGTCTCTGTCCATCTCTTGTACCATGACTGCAGTCTCTGACCATGTCTGCAGTCTCTGACCATCTCTAGTACCATGTCTGCAGTCTCTGACCATCTCTAGTACCATGTCTGCAGTCTCTGACCATCACTTGTATCATGACTGCAGTCTTTCCATCTCTTGTACAATGTCTGTAGTCTCTGACCATCTCTTGTACAATGTCTGCAGTCTCTGACCATCTCTTGTACAATGTCTGCAGTCTCTGACCATCTCTTGTACCATGACTGCAGTCTCTGTCCATCTCTTGTACCATGACTGCAGTCTCTGTCCATCTCTTGTACCATGTCTGCAGTCTCTGACCATCTCTTGTACCATGACTGCAGTCTCTGACCATCTCTTGTACCATATCTGCAGTCTCTGACCATCTCCTGTACCATGTCTGCAGTCTCTGACAATCTCTTGTACCATGACTGCAGTCTCTGACCATCTCTTGTACCATGTCTGCAGTCTCTGTCCATCTCTTGTACCATGACTGCAGTCTTTGTCCATCTCTTGTATCATGACTGCAGTCTCTGTCCATCTCTTGTATCATGACTGCAGTCTCTGTCCATCTCTTGTACCATGACTGCAGTCTCTGTCCATCTCTTGTACCATGTCTTCAGTCTCTGACCATGTCTTGTACCATGACTGCAGTCTCTGTCCATCTCTTGTACCATGTCTGCAGTCTCTGACCATGTCTTGTACCATGTCTGCAGTCTCTGACCATCTCCTGTACCATGTCTGCAGTCTCTGTCCATCTCTTGTACCATGTCTGCAGTCTCTGACCGTCTCCTCTAGTATTTTGGGGGAGCCTGGAGCTCCTCTTTAAGTTGTCTGCTGTGTTTTTTATTAAAGAACAAATCAAATAAAAAAAATGGTGCATGAGCAGTAATCGTGATGCATTGCGGAATTGAATCATTGACAGGATAATCGTAATTGAATCATGAGACCGGTGAGGATGCGCACCTCTAGCGGCTTTCCTAACACACATCAAATAGTCCAACTGATATTGCAGCAGAATCACATCAAATAGTCCAACCCATATCGCAGCACTGCGACTAAAAAAAACCCACATCATTTTGGAGGGGCGAGGGCTGCTGCTGACCGGGATGGATGCCTAAAGCCCGAGGTCCTGCTCCACAGCCTGGATTGCAGCAACTCACTGCGACTAATCCTCCCTGCCTCTCATCCTAACAAAGCAGGGAGGACTCGGGGACACCCCAGGGCATGTCTAGGTGGCGGTACAACCCGCCTGCTCCACGCCATCTGACAGACTTCTACCCGCCAGCCGCAGCCATGCAGAATCCCCAAGATGGCGCCGGCCCCAGCAACACAAGTCATACCAGCACAGGCAAATCATCCGATATCTCCACTACACCATCCAGGGGACCTTCCAGCGATCAATAGGAGAGACAGCATGGATACTCTCCCTCCCCCAGAGGATGGCACAGCTGGGCAGCAGCCAGATAGAGGTAAGAGACTGGCTACCTCCCCCGTTAACTCCCCTAACAAGGAACCCCCAGGCCAAAAAGCAGCTTTGGTCCTCTGTGGTGGCAGGCCCACATGGCAGTCAGCAAGCTCCCTCCCTAGCAGCTATTCCTGTCACAGACAACACTGTCACAGAAGCAACGCTGAAATCAATGCTTCTCACTCTGCAACAAGATTTACACAGAGAACAGCAAATCTCTATGTCCCAAATATACGACAGAATAGATTGCCTAGAGGAGAGAACAGATGCTTTAGAGAAAAACCTGCAGGACTATTCTAAAGCACATAATGAACTGTTAGATGCACATGATCATCATACAGAAGAAATCCACCACATTAAAATGAAGCTCGCAGATTTAGAAGACTGCGCCAAACTTCCCTACTTAAAAATCCCCATAGGCGATGCTTTAAAATTTTTTACTGGTTACAGGTTTTGAATTACAGAGGAGGTCTAGGGCCAAAATTATTGCTCTCGCTCTACCGATCGCAGCGATACCTCACATGTGTGGTTTGAACACCGTTTTCATATGTGGGCAGGACTTACGTATGCGTTCACTTCTGCATGCGAGCACACGGGGACAGGGGCGCTTTAAAAAAAATTTCTTTTTATTGTTCATTTTACTTTATTTTAGTTTGACACTTTTTTCCAAAAAATGTATTTTTTGATCACTTTTATTCCTATTACAAGGAATGTAAACATCCCTTGTAATAGGAATATGGCATGACAGGTGCTCTTTACAGTGAGATATGGGGTCAATGAGACCCCACATCTCACCTCTAGGTTGGGAAGCTTGAAATAATAATAATTAAAAAAAACGATCCTGGCTTCGATCGTAGCAGGGAGTCGGTAGAAGCACCAGAGGGAGGCGGGAGGGGGGACGTCCCCTCTCGCCTCCTGTAAGAACAATCAAACAGCGGAACATCCACTATGATCATTCTTATGGTGTAGGGAATCGCTGGCTGAAAAAGCTGATATCTGAATGATGCCTGTAGCTGCACCCATCATTCAGATATCCTCACACAAAGTCAAGAACGTCGTATGACGGCGGGCAGGAAGTGGTTAAAACACATTTTTTTTTTTTTTTACACAAAGTTGTCCATTTATACAATATTTCTAACACATAGCATGTACATACCAAAAATAACACCCCAAAATAGATTCTCCTCCTCCTCCTGAGTACAGCGATACCACATGTGTGAGACTTCCACAGCCTGGCCACATACAGAGGCCGAGTATGGCTGGGTATGGCAGAGTATTGCAGGGTATTTCGGGGTATTGTAGAGTACTGCAGGGTATTGCAGAGTAGTGCTGAGCATGGAGGGATGGCTGAGCATGGATAGATGGATCCATGGATGTGACTGCACATGTCACAGAGCAGCGCTGTCGACACTACACATCCAGCCCACAGCGCTGCTGCCATCCGATCCCTCCCCCTCTGTGTACCGATTGGTACACAGAGGGGAGAGAGGAACCGGCGTCATGACATGATGCCGGTTTACATGTGATCGCTCTGTCATTTGACGGAGCGCTCATATGGTAAACGGTCGCGATGCGCCGGGTCCTCTGTACCCGGCGGTCACGGATGTTCTCGGATGCACGCCCCAGGGGGCGCACGATAGCGGAATTCTGGGAGGACGTCACTGTACGCCCTCCCAGAGTTAGGCAACCGCCCTGTGGACGTCATTCGGCTATGGGCAGGTTGTTAAGTGGTTAAAAGACTTTTTTCTAAGGACTTTGACATATATATTTTTTTCAGCACTAATGAATTTTTTGGTCTGTTCACTTTTAGTTCTGATATATATCAACTTATGGTTACTGCACTTTGTACTTAAGCTTTTTTAGTACCTAACATATTTAAGTAATATTAAGTACAGGTTTACTCCCTCAGATAAGGGAGGCAGCACATATATTTTGGTACACTTATGAAGCACAGATGACCCTTTAATTACGGGAGAATAATTTGATTGCACTTTATTATGGGTATGGTATGCTAATAAGGGGAGTTTTACACCTACACATATTATCTATACCAGTGGAGACACACCCTATGAAGAGCGATCTGGGTATTACCCTTTAGGATACAGGTAGCGCCACCAACCCCATTCTCATAACCTGCAGTTCTTTAGATGTTCTTCTGGGTTCTTTTATGACCTCCTGGATGAGCCGTCGTTGTGCTCTTGGAGTAATTTTGGTTGGCCGGCCACTCCTGGGAAGGTTCCCCACTGTTCCAAGTTATCTCCGTTTGTGGATAATGGCTCTCACCGTGGTTCGCTGGAGTCCCAAAGCCTTAGAAATGGCTTTGTAACCCTTTCCAGACTGATACACGTCAATTACTTTGTAACAATCATGTTATACTTACCTGCTCTGTTGCAGTGGATTTGCACAGAGCAGCCCAGATCCTCTTCTTGAATCCCTCTTCTGTGCTCCTGGCCCCTCCCTCCTGTCGAGTGCCCCCACAGCAACCAGATTACTATGGGGGGCACCTGAGCTGAGTCACAGCTCCCTATGTCTATTCAGACACAGAGCCCAGCCCCGACCCGGCCCCCTTTCTCTTCTTATTGGCTGGCTGACTTTAATTGACAGCAGCAGGAGCCAATGGTGCCACGCTGCTGTCTCAGCCATTGAGGAGGGGCAGTCCCGGGCAGCCAAGACGTTGCTGCAATATCGCTGGATCTAGATGGAGCTAAGGTAAGTATTAGGGTGGCTGGAGGGGGATACTGCACACAGGTGGTCTTTTATTTTAAAGCATGCAATGCATTATGATAAAAAAAAAACACCTTCTACCTTAAAGTGTGACAAATATGCAAAAAAAAACAGGAAGGGAGCCAATACTTTTTCATAGCACTGTAAATTATAACTGGAGAGCAATGAGGTCACATTATACAGGAGTGATATCATTGCTCTCCAGATATGTTATATTATACAGGAGTGATATCATTGCTCTCTAGGTACAACTTATATCTGGAGAGCGGTGATGTCACTCCTGTATAATATAATTTGTATCTGGAGAGCAATGAGGTCACTTCTGCATAATATAACTTATATCTGGAGAGCGGTGATGTCACTCCTGTATAATATAACCTGTTACATAGCTGTAGTTCTTTGGCCATACATTTGCTCCCAGGGAAACAACGGTTATCCAGACACTGGATGTACAAAGCAATCTAGGTGATGCATTATATGTTTCTAAAGATTGCTCAGGTATTTCTCACCTTCAAAAAGCCCCGCCCCTTTCAGAATGTGGGCGGAGTACGTACTGAGAATCAGACATGGGCGTACTCATACTGGGTTCCCTTACTCAGCGATCCTGAAGACTTCTTCTAAAATCTCTGAAAAACACAAACAGGTTGGTCAGCTTACCAAACAAAAAAATGTTGATAGTCCGAATATGAAAACACAGGACATCACAGCTGCCTGCCCTGACCTTAGATACACAAAGTGATTGTAAAGGCAAAAGTTGTTTTTTTTTTATCTTAATACATTCTATACATTATAATAAAAAGCCTTCTGTGTGTAGCAGCCCCATCAGCCACCCCTAATAGTTACCTGAGCCCCATCCCTATCCAGCGATGTCCACGAGCGCCTTAGCCATCACGAGATTCTCCCTCCTGATTGGCTGAGACACAGCAGCGGCTACTATGTAAACCTGTGCATTTATTGAAGATTTAATGACAGCCATCTCCCCAGTGCCTTTACCTGACATGCAGCCCCATATCATAATTGACTGTGGAAATTTGCATGTTTTCTTCAGACAGTCGTCTGCATAAATCTCATTGGAAGGGCACCAAACAAAAGTTCCAGCATCATCACCTTGCCCAATGCAGATTCGAGATTCATCACTGAATATGACTTTCATCCAATCATCCACAGTCCACAATTGCCTTTCCTTAGCCCATTGTAACCTTGTTTTTTTGTGTTTAGGTGTTAGAGATAGCTTTCTTTTAGCTTTTCTGTATGTAAATCCCATTTCCTTTAGGCGGTTTCTTACAGTTCGGTCCCAGATGTTGACTCCAGTTTCCTCCCAATTGTTCCTCATTTGTTTTGTTGTACATTTTCTGTTTTCAAGGCATATTGCTTTATGTTTTCTGTCTTGACGCTTTGATGTCTTCCTTGGTCTACCAATATGCTTGCCTTTAACCACCTTCCCATGTTGTTTGTATTTGGTCCATGTTTTAGACACAGCCGACTGTGAACAACCAACATCTTGTGCAACACTGCGTGATGATTTACCCTCTTTACCTACATACTAACAAGCAGATTTAATCTGATGCAGGTGTTAGTGTTTGTAATGAAAATTTACAGGGTGATTCCATAATTTTTTCCTCAGAATTGAGTGATTCCATAATTTATTACCTGTGCTTGTTCTATAAATGTAACTGTTACTGGCCACCACAATTATTTTTCTTGATTTCTTTTAGGGTTTCTTAAAGCCAGAAAGTTGCCATTTGAAATGCCTTTAGTTTTTGGCCATGTCTGTGATCTGCTTTTTTTCTATAACAATAAACAACTGAAGGAACATCCTCAGGGACTGGTGATTCCATAATTTTTGCCAGGGGTTGTAAGTATGACATGTTTGTTTTTTTATAGGAAAAAAAAAAAAACGAGACTTTACAATGACTAGAATGGATACTTCTCCTGTCTGCCGCCTGCCCTGATCTTTCCTGAGTCCACAGATTTCAACCATTGCCAGCCTCCAACCCCGACTTCTCCAGAGTGACTTTCTTCCATTGCAGTACATCTCCTCTCTTCCACCTTGGGTAATCGAGTGATATTCTGCAGCCAGAGTATATAGCTTGTAAGATTGGGGTGATTAAACTCAAGTTGTAGATGTCTTTGCAATGAGTTGCACCGGTCCAAAATGCTATTTTAGGGCATGGCAGCCCAAGTTTATTCAATAAAAGGCAAAAGTTCATATGTATATCAGTTGCCCATGCAGAGGTTTCTTCAACACAATATACACAACCGGAAATAGCAAGCCCACCTGGCTCACTTGTTGGCAGCACTGCTGCCCCCTTTACCAGTCCTGATTTTGTTGTCCATCTCTCCTGGAACACTTAGCTCTCTTAGCCTTTAGTTGCAGAGTCCTGCTGCATGGCCCACCTCTAGCCTATGGATTGGGGTTCTCCTGACTCCTGCTGTCCCTTCTGACCCCTCAATGAGACCTTCCATCTCCCACACTGGGGGGGCGGATCTCCAACTGGGAGCTCTGAACAATTCTCAGACCTGAGTATATAATGACCCCCTTTACACCTGGGCACTACTAAGCCAGGTTACAGGTGTCCGGCAAAACCCAGATACAGGATTGTCTGCTGCGATCCAGAACTACAGAATCCATAGAAAGCCAAATAAACAGCTTTCTCTATTCAGAAACACTAGTCTGGATCATCATACACGAATCCTGTGTTACATTTTCCTACAGTCCCTTGCAATTTTCCACATTTTGTCATGTTACAACCAAAAAACATAAAATGTATTTTATTGGGATTAAATTAAATAGGTACGATGCCCGGCGGGTGTGGAGAGGCGACTTGTTGTACATCTTGCGGCATGTATGCATTTCTTGATCATCCAATTGAGGGCGAATACTGCTGTGCAAAATGTAAGCACATTGTTTCCCTGGAAGCCCAGGTTCTGAATCTGGGGAAGCAACTGTCAGCACTGAGAAGTCCCTCCATACTAAAGGAGAGCCAGGAACATACACAGTAGGTGTCGGGAGGGGCCAGTACAGAGGCGGGTGGAGACAAAGAGGTGCAGGCACTAGCAAACAGTAGATGGGTGACAGTCAGCAAGGGTAGAGGGGGGAAGTGCCAGGGAGGCCGATCCAGGGCTGGAGCATCCCAATAAGTACGCTCCATTGAGTGACATTGGTGAAACCAGTCAGGGACCAGCACTGCTGGAGCTGAGGGACTCTCCTAGCTGCCAGGGGAAGAACTCCAGTGAGAGTGGGGGGGAAGCGAAGGGAAAGGAAAGACAGATTCTGGTGGTAGGGGACTCAATTCTTAGAAGGACAGAGAGGGCAATCTGTAAGGAAGACCTGAAGCCGAACAATTTTAGGGACTTAGGAGCTAAATTGAGGAAAAGGACCTCCAAGGTAGTATTCGCAGGAATACTGCCGGTACATCGAGCCACACCAGAAAGGCAGAGGGAGATTAGGGAAGTAAACAAGTGGCTGAAGAGCTGGTGTAGTAAGGAGGGGTTTAGGTTCCTGGAGGACTGGGTCGACTTCTCAGTCGATAACCGGTACTATAGAAGGGACGGACTGCATCTAAATGAGGAGGGTGCAGATCAGCTGGGAATGAAGATGGCCAAAAAGTTAGAAGGATTTTTAAACTAGGTGATGGGGGGAGGATCCAGAGGTAGAGATAGTCAGCACGGAACATATTCCAGAAGGCAGTATTGGGAGCATTAATGATAAGTTGACCAAAGCACAAAAACCCAAGGTAAGTATAGTAGCAATCCTAGTTGCAATCTCGGAACACCCAATACGAGGACACTATGCGACCAGTCTAAACTATGTGGCATGTTCACCAGTGCCAGGAGCATGGCGGACAAGATGGGTGAACTAGAGATACTGTTGCACGAAGGAGGATTTGGATTTTGTGGGAATTTCAGAGACTTGGTTCAACAGCTCTCATGATTGGCTGGCAAACATTCAAGGGTATACCCTTTACCGCAAGGATAGAGAGGGTAAAAAAGGGGGAAGGGTATGGCTATATATCAAGAATAATGTACAAGTGAATGTGAGAGATGATATCACTAAGGGAGCTAGGGAGGAGGTGGAATCCTTATGGGTAGAGCTCCAAAGGGATGAAGCTAAGGGGAAAATAATACTGGGAGTATGCTATAGGTCCCCTAACCTGAGGGAGGAAGTGGAGACAGATCTCCTATCACAATTTAGATTAGCAGCAAGGATGGGAAGTGTTATAATGGGGGATTTTAATTATCCAGACATAGACTGGGCGGAGGGAACCGCACATTCATTTAAGGCTTGCCAGTTCCTTAATGTCTTGCAGGACAATTTTATGGGTCAGATGGTAGACGCACCAACTAGAAATAAAGCATTACTGGATCTACTGATTACCAACAATACAAACTTGATCACGGATGTGCAAATACGGGGCAATTTGGGTAACAGCGAGCACAGGTCAATTAGTTTTAGTATAAATCACACTAATAGAAAACATAAAGGGAATACAAAGACACTGAATTTCAAAAGAGCCAACTTCCCTAAACTACAAACCTTGCTAAAAGGCATAAATTGGGATAAAATATTAGGAACAAAGAACACGGAGAAGAGATGGGTTTGCTTTAAGAGCATATTAAATAAGGGCATTAGCCAATGCATCCCATTGGGTAATAAATTTAAAAGAGCGAACAAAAGTCCTGGATGGCTTAACTCCAATGTAAAAATGCATATAAAAGCAAAGGAGAAGGTCTTCAAAAAATACAAGGTTGAGGGATCATCATCAGCATTCAGACTTTATAAAGAATGCAACAGGAAATGTAAGGGTTCTCTCTGGAGAAGAGACGCTTGAGAGGGGATATGATTTCAATATACAAACACCGTACTGGTGACCCCACAATAGGAGAGTTTAACAAGACTCGTGGCCACTCATTAAAATTAGAAGAAAAAAGGTTTAACCTTAAACTACGTAGAGGGTAATTTACTGTAAGAGCGGCAAGGATGTGGAATTCCCTTCCACAGACTGTGGCCTCAGCGGGGAGCATCGATAGCTTCAAGAAACTATTAGATAAGCACCCGAATGACCGCAACATACAGGCATATACAATGTAATACTGACATATAATCAAACATAGGTTGGACTTGATGGACTTGTGTCTTTTTTCAACCTCACCTACTATGTAAACAAAGTGGCACATAATTGTGAAAAGGAAGGAAAATAATAAATGGTTTTCCACTTTTTTTACAAATAAATATGTGAAAAGTGTGGGGTGCATTTGTATTCAGCCCCCTTTACTCTGATACCCCTAACTAAAATCTAGTGGAACCAATCGCCTTCAGAAGTCACCTAATTAGTAAATAGAGTCCACCTGTGTGCAATTTAATCTCAGTAGAATTACAGCTGTTCTGTGAAGCCTTCAGAGGTTTGTTAGAGAACCTTTGTGAACAATCATCATCATGAAGGCCTTCAAGGAACACACCAGACAGGTCAGTGATAAAGTTGTGGAGAAGTTTAAAGAGGGGTTAGGTTATAAAAAACATATCCCAAGCTTTGAACATCTCTTGGAGCACTGTTCAATCCATCATCTGAAAATGGAAAGAGTATGACAACTGCAAACCTACCAAGACATGGCCGTCCACCTAAACTGGCAGGCCGGACAAGAAGAGCATTAAAAGGATATGTAAAGGTTCATTTTTTTAAACAAACATGTTATGCTTACCTCCTCTGTGCACAGAGTGGCCCCTGATCCTCCTCTTCTGGGGTCCCTCAGTGGTGCTCCTGGCTCCTCCACTTCTCGAGTGCCAAGTTCGAGAAGCGATCTCCCTCGGGGCACCCATGCAGGCGTGCTTCCGTGTTCTTAAGCACAGTAAAGTGGACTAAACATGTGAGGAACCAAAAGTCAATAAACCGAAGGGCAGATGTGTGAGGGATATAGTATCCCACTGTGTGTAAACACGGATACAGTCACTGAGGAGGGTGGTTGTTCCAAATGTAGGCAAAAAGCTGTGTTGATCCATAGAAGGAAACCACATCAAACGGAAAAGGGCATCAATGAGAAAATGATAAGTATAAACTCTTACCAGATCGAATGGACTCCCCTGTCAGCGACATGGAGTCTTAAAGTCAGTGTGTCACCCTGGGCATGTGGAAAGATATCCTGACAGTCCGAACCTCTAAGTTGAACTCCGCGGTGACCCAAGTAGATCCTCACGATAGGTACACACTCACTGAACAGAGCTTCTAATCTAGGAGTTGACCCTGCTCGGGTGTGCGCTCCTATCATTGGGAAAGGAAGACAGTACGTTGGCCTGCCTGAAGTTTGTTCTCTTGTTTTACTTGCACATTTTTTCTTTCCACATCCCCGGATGGGAGTGAATGCCTAGCTTCTGCCATATGAGGGACACCCCACCTTCCAGACTCTTATCGTGTGTACCTTCAACTTAGCGGTTCGGACTGTCGGGATATCTTTCCACATGCTCAGGGTGGCACACTGCCTTTAAGACTCCATGTCGCTGACAGGGGAGTCCATTCGATCTGGTAAGAGTTTATACTTATCATTTTCTCATTGATGCCGTTTTCCATTTGATGTGGTTTCCTTCTACTGATCAACACAGCTTCTTGCCTACATTTGGAACAACCACCCTCCTCAGTTACTGTATCCGTGTTTACACACAGTGGGATACTATATCCCTCACACATCTGCCCTTCGGTTTATTGACTTTTGGTTCCTCACATGTTTAGTCCACTTTACTGTGCTTAAGGACTTATTCTTTTTGGACTTGAATACAATTTATCACCATCATTTTGCCATTTTGGTTTGTACACTATGCGCTACATTTTTTCACTATCACCTTAATGCATAGAATGCACTGAGGTGAAAAACCACTACGGTTTACAACCCCTTCAATCAGAGAAGCAGCTAAGAGGCCCATGGTAATTCTGGAGGAGCTGCAGAGATCCACAGCTCAAGTGGGAGAATCTGTCCACAGGAAAACTATTAGTCGTGCACTCCACAAATCTGGCCTTTATGGAAGAGTGGCAAGAAGAAAGCCATAAGAAGTCCCGTTTGTAGCGTGAGAGAAGCCATGTGGGGGACACAGCAAATGTGTCGAAGGTACTCTGGTCAGATGAGACCAAAATTGAAGTTTTTGGCCTAAAAGCAAAACACTATGTGTGGTCGAAAACTAACACTGCACATCACTCTGAACACACCATCCCCACCGTGAAACATGGTGGTGGCAGCATCATGTTGTCAGGATGCTTTTCTTCAGCAGGGACAGGGAAGCTGGTCAGAGTTGATGGGAAGATGGATGGAGCCAAATACAGGACAATCTTAGAAGAAAACCTGTTAGTCTAAAGACTTGAGACTGGGGCGGAGGTTCACCTTCAAGCAGGACAATGACCCTAAACATACAGCCAGCGCTGCAATATAATGGTTTAGATCAAAACATATTCATGTGTTATATAAAAATGTATAAGAGCGCAACCATCGTGTCATTCATAGCTATATAGCAGAAAGTATATCTGTGTTGAATCTTTAAACTGAAAATTCAATCAAAAAAAGTATTAATAAACCAATTTAGTCAACAAAAAGTCCAAGGTTGGATCTCAGGTTATAGAGATCAAATTCACTTAGCACATATGTGTCAGCCGACAGATGTTCCACTCATCTACAGAGTTCTGGGCACTCCTTCCTGATGAGGTTAGGATTCCAATTTATGTTGCTAATATTCATTGCGAATGTTGGATCCATCACAAACACTCTCATATATGGAGGGCAACAGAGGAGAGACTTCATGGTGGAGTACATAAAAACAGCATTTAAAAAGGTTCCAGGCACTCACATGAACAAGACGTTTAACCACTTCATTACCGGCGTATAGCTTAATGACGTCTGCAGGAGGGATCTCCCATCCTGGGTGGGTGCCATATGAAGTCCTCCGCTTCTCGACGCTCCTGCAAGCCCCCAGCGATCGGGGATTAGGCGTGTCCCTCGGACACAGCCCATCCCAGATCCGTATAAAGAGCCAATAAAAAATGGCTCTTTACCACATGACCGGTTACGTCCAATCACAGCCAGTCAGAGAATGTCAACAAAGCGCGGTAACGAGATGTTACCGGGTTCTCCTCCTCACACACCAATCGTGTGCGAGAAGGAGATTGCGGTAACAGCTCATTACCATTCACAATGTGCACCAATCACACTAATTGCCCCCCCTAATAAAGAGGACCTGTCACCACCCATCAAGGTACCCAAGTACCTGTTACCAGCCCATATGAGTACCCAAGTACCTGTCACCGGCACATCAGTGTACCCGATTACCTGTCACAGCCCATCAGAGTACCTGAGTACCTGTCACCGACCTTCAGAGTACATGTCCCCACCCATCAGAGGACCCATCACCAGTCCATCAGAGTACCCAAGTACCCGTCACTAGCCCATCAGAGTACTTGACACCAGCACACCAGTGTACCCGATTACCTGTCACCACCCATCAGAGTACCTGTCACAGTCCATACGAGTACCCAAGTTCCTGAGTACCTGTTACAGCCCATATGAGTACCTGTCAAAGTCCATCTGAGTACCGGTCACCGCCCTTCAGATAACATGTCCCCACCCATCAGAGTACCCATCACCAGTCCATCAGAGTACCCAAGTACCCATCACTAGCCCATCAGAGTACTTGACACCAGCACACCAGTGTACCCGATTACCTGTCACTGCCCATCAGAGTACCTGTCACAGTCCATACGAGTACCCAAGTTCCCGAGTACCTGTCACAGCCCATATGAGTACCTGTCCATGTCCATCGAGTACCCAAGTTCCCGAGTACCGGTCACCGCCCTTCAGATAACATGTCCTCACCCATCAGAGTATCTGTCACTAGCCCATCAGAGTACCCATCACCAGCCCATCTGAGTACCTGTCACAGTCCATACGAGTACCCTTCACATATGCGTACCAAAGAACCTGATTACCTGTCACAACCCACCTGAGTACCTGTCACCACCCTTCAGAGCACATGTCCCCACCAATCAGAGTACCTGTCACCAGCCCATCTGAGTAACTGTCACCAGCCCATCTGAGTACCTGTCACAGCCCATCAGAGTACCCGAGTACCTGTCACCAGCCCATCAGTGTACCCAGGGACCTGTCACCAACCCATCTGAGTACCTGTCACCAGCCCATCTGAGTACCTGTCACAGCCCATCAGAGTACCTGAGTACCTATCTGCAGCTTATCAGGTTACCGAAGTAGCTATAAGCAGCCCATCAGAGTAGCCGAGTACCTATCTGCAGCCCATCAGAGTACCCGAGTACCTATCTGCAGGCCATGCCTCATAGAATATACATTAGGGTGTTGGCTTTCCAAAATGGGGTCATTTTGTGGGTAATTCCATTGTCCTGGTTCTCCAGGACCTTCAAAAGTGTAATAGGTAGGAGTGAAATTAGATGTGTAATTTATGCTCCTAAAACCCCTGATGATGCTCCCTGCATGTTGGGCCTCTGTATGTGGCCAGGCTGTGAAAAAGTCTCACACATGTGGTATTGCCGTACTCAGGAGGTGTAGCAGAATATATTTTGGGGTGTAATTGGAACTATGCATATTGCTGTGTGTGAGAAATAACTTGTTATTTATGACAATTTTGTGAAAAATAAAAAAAAACATTTCTTAATTTTCCCAAGAATTGTGGGAAAAAATTACAAACTTCAAAAAAACCCATTATGCCTCTTACTAAATACCTTGGATTGTCTACTTTTCAAAAAGGGGGTAATTTGGGGGGTATTTGTACTTTCCTGACATTTCAGGGCCTCAAGAAATGATAGGCCGTCAGCATGTCAGGTGTGATCAATTTTCAAAGATTTGCACCATAGTTTTTTAGACTCTATAACTGTGACACAGACCCAATAATATACA
This sequence comes from Aquarana catesbeiana, assembly GCF_042186555.1. Taxonomy (NCBI): domain Eukaryota; kingdom Metazoa; phylum Chordata; class Amphibia; order Anura; family Ranidae; genus Aquarana; species Aquarana catesbeiana. The sequence goes on along the minus strand of NC_133326.1, from coordinate 690,695,619 downwards.
CCAATTTGGGTTATTTTTACCAAAGAGATGTAGCAGTATAAATTTTTACCTAAATTTATGAACAAAAAATTACTTATTTGCAAAATGTTATCATAGAAACTAAAAAAAAAGTGTTTTTTTTTTTCCTCAAAATTTTTGCTCTTTTTTTTCATTTATGTCGCAAAAATTTTAAAACCCAGCAGTGATTAAATACCACCAAAAGAAAGCTCCATTTGTATGAAAAAAATAAAAGTTAATAAAAATTTTGTCTGGGTACAGTGTTGCATGACTGAGAAATTGGCATTCAAAGCGTGAGAGCACTGAAAGCTGAAAATTGGTCTGGGCAGGAAGGGTGTATAAATGCCCGGTACTGAAGTGGTTAAACAGCGAGATGTATAATCCACACAGCCGCGGCTTAGCCTGCAGGCTGGTACATTAGTTATGTTTCACATACCGGCTCTACCCAATGCTTTTCCCCCGTAAGAGGCAACGACTGGGAAAGAAGCCTCCGTCCAGACCTAAATCCAATTGAGAATCTGTGGCAAGACTTGAAAATTGCTGTTCACAAACGCTCTCCATCCAATCTGACAGAGCTTGAGATATTCTGCAAAGAAGAATGGGCAAAAATGTCACTCTCTAGATGTGCAAAGCTGGTAGAGACATCCCCAAAAAGACTTGCAGCTGTAATTGCAGAGAAAGTTGGTTCTACAAAGTATTGACTCCGGGGGGCTGAATACAAATGTACCCCACACTTTTCACATATTTGTAAAAAAATGTTGAAAACCATTTATCATTTTCCTTCCACTTCACACTTATGTGCCACTTTGTGTTGGTCTATCACATAAAATATCAATAAAATACATTTACGTTTTTGGTTATAACATGACAAAATGTGGGAAATTCCAAGGGGTATGAATACTTTTTCAAGGCACTGTATATTCTCACAGTGACATTCTGGTCTGGTCACAAGCGTCTTGTATTAACCCGTGAGAGCAACCCAGTACTGGAAGTCCTACGAGCCTTAAAGTGATTGTAAAGTCTCTCGTTTTTGTTATTTTAAATAGCAAACATGTTCTACTTCTCTGTGCAGTTGGTTTTGCACAGGGCAGCCCGGATCCTCCTCTTCTCGGGTCCTTCTTCGCTGCTCCTGGTCCCTCCCTCCTTTTCAGAGCCCCCACAGCAGCTTCTTATGGGGGGGCAGCCGAACCGAGTCACAGCTCCCTGTGTCCATTCGTACACGGAGCCCTGGCCCGGCCCCGCCCCACTCTCCCCTAACTGGCTGACTGACAGCTGTGGGAGCCAATGGCACCATTGCTGTGTCTCAGTCAATAAGGAGGAGAGTCCCGGACAGCTTAGACATTCGTGGACATCGCTGGAGAGAGATGGGGCTCAGGTAAGTAATTAGGGGGTGCTGGTGAGGCTGCTACACACACAGAAGTTTTTTTTTATCTTAATGCATTCAAATAAAAAAGACTTTCTGCGTTTACAATCCCTTTAACCACTTCCGGACCGCCGCACGCCGGTGTACATCCTCACTTTGAGGACGGATATTGTTATGGCAACAGCTAGCTGGCATAACCCCGGTATCGGCGTGTTCAGCCGGCGGTCCGGTACAAGATAAAAGTGGTCTCTGCGGCGGATTCGCCGCAAGATCACTTTTATGGACAGCGGGAGAGGCCCCCCCCAAGCCGCGATCCGGTGCCTTCTGCTGCTTACCGGAGCCGTCGGCAGCGGCAGAGGCGATCTGGTCCTGCATGGAGACGAGTGAGGGGAAGATGGCCCCCCACCCGTCTCCATGACACTGCAGGGCGGAAAACATCACTTCCGCCCATAGCGCTTAAAAGGGCCATTTTTTCCCCCATTTTTTTTTGTGACACATTTTTTTTTATTGCATTTTAGTCTAAATATGAGATCTGAGGTCTTTTTGTCCCCAGATCTCATATTTAAAAAAGAACAGTGTACAAATAAAAAAAAAAAAAAAAAAAAAAAGGTAAAATAAGAAAAACATTTTTTTTTTAAACGCGCCCCGTCCTGCATAGCTCGCGTGCAGAAGCGAACGCATACGAAAACGGTGTTCAAACCACACATGTGAGGTATCGCCACGATCGGTAGAGCGAGAGCAATAATTCTAGCCCTAGACCTCCTCTGTAACGCAAAACATGCAACCTGTAGAATTTTTTTAAATGATGCCTATGGAGATTTGTAAGGGTAAAAGTTTGTCGCCATTCCACGAGCAGGCACAATTTTGAAGTGTGACATGTTGGGTATCAATTTATTCGCCCGGCCTGTAGCAAAATGACGGCCGGGCGGTGGTTCAGTTATCCTGACTGGGCGTCATATGACATCCGGCAGGATAACAGCCGCCTCGGCGATCGGTGGTGCAGTGTGTCAAGTCTGACACCCCGCTACACCAAACTTGGTAAAGAGCCTCCGATCAGGCTCTTCACCACGTGATCAGCCGTGTCCAATCACAGCTGATCACGATGTAAACAGGAAGAGCCGTTGAACGGCTTTTCCTCACTCGCGTCTGTCAGACGTGAGGAGAGCCAATCGGCGGCTCTCCTGACAGGGGGGGTCTGTGATGATTGTTTATCAGCGCAGCCCTGCCTCGGATGCCCACACTGGACCACCAGATAAGCCGCCAGCATGTAGATGGCCAGGTATGTAGCCCATGGCCATCCACATAAAAAAAAATATGCCCAATACATGCCAATCAGTGCCCACAAATGGGAACTGTCTGGCAACATTATGGATCAGTACAGACAAGTGATGCCCAGCAATGCCACCCATCAGTGGCCCCTCTCAGTGCCCATCCATGCTCATCAGTGCCACCTATCAGTTCCGCCCATAAGTACCCATCAGTGCCGCCCATAAGTACCCATCAGTCCCGCCATAAGTACCCATCAGTGCCACCTATGAGTGCCCATCAGTGCCACATACCAGTGCCACCTTATCAGTGCCCGTCAGTGCAGCCATATCAGTGCCCATCATTGAAGAAGAAAAAACTCACTTTTTTACAAAACATGTTAACAGAAACAAAGAAAAACTTTTTTTTTTCTAAATTTTTGGTCTTTTTTTATTTGTTGCGCAAAAAATAAAAAATAAAAATTGCAGAGGTGATCAAATACCACCAAAAGAAAGCTCTATTTGTGGGAACAAATGATAAAAAAATTTGTTTGGGTACAGTGTAGCATGACTGACCGCGCAATTGTCATTCAAATTGCGACAGCTCTGAAAGCTGAAAATTGGCCTGGGCGGGAAGGTGTCTAAGTGCCTGGTATTGAAGTGGTTAATCTTTGTGGGGTTTGTACGGATGGAAGGGTTCCCATGCAGTGATCCATAGAGGATTGTTTACCCCAACATCACAGCTCCCAACTGTCCCTGAACAGTGGAATGGGAAGTGGTTACTGTGCTAAACTCTAAAACACAAAGAAAAGTAAGCAGCTACAAAAAATGTGACAAACATATAAATACAAGAAATGGCAAAATGTAGCGCTAATAAATGAACAGATAGTGACCACCATATGTGAAATGATGTGGAAAAAATTATCTGAATCATGTAAGAAAACGTCAATCTGTAAATAAACAGTATGTGTGATAAACCTCAGTGGAGGGTATAATCAAAAATAAGCATACTTTTTCTTCCCACATATCGTCTGGATACAAGTGAATGTCTGTACCTTGAATCCATCATTGGATTTATCTACACTTGCCCATTACCCCTGCAGAGGTTGGGTCTTCCGGTGAGTGGGGACACAAGTGAGGGTTCCAGAAGAAGAGTCATAAACCACGATCACTATATATATATTTTTTTTGGCTTTTTGGATTGTCAAGACATTTTTTTCACTGTTTTTTGGTTTTGGACACTTATATTATTTGGACTGGATTTGTGATTATTTTTGTGCACCAGCATACTTATCAATCACCACACCATTGTTGTTTTTTGTGCATTTTTTAAAGAAAAAATTTTTTTGTTTTTTTTTGCTTTTTAGCTTACTCATGTTACCGACACGCACATACACTTGTTGGTACAATTTAAAATTTTTTTGACTGCACGTATTTCTTACATGATTATTCACAACTTATTTGTACCTTTTCTTTTTACACTATGTGATATTTAGGGCTTACACCTGACTGGTTTTGTTTTACATCTGTTTTAGTTTTTCTCACATTATTATTACCACTCCCTATAAATACACATTGTATGAACAGCGCCACATTCCCCACTAGAGTTTTATATATTTTCTTTTTGGATTACACTTTGGTGGTTTTCCAATTTTTAGGGGGGGGCTGCAGTTCTCCTTTACTTACCGTCCTAAGCGCGGAATATTTCAGTCTATGTACCTTGAATCCATCATTGAACTCATCATCGAGATCCAGCCTTCACGGTCCAGAGTTTGGGTCGACCCGGAAGCCATCCATTGTCCCCTGGGATTCCACCCTTGAGGCCATCTACATGCCTGCCTGATGTGGCACATTGCCTGTTAGATTCTATGCTGCTGGCACTAGAGTCCACCTGTTCCGGTAAGAGCGCCTACATCTCGTTCAATATTTGACGACCCTCTCATTGGATGTTTCCATTACAGATAGAGTTGTGTGCCTGATTCACCGCACTTACATCAGTTTTATTGGATTTTTTGTTTCCACTTTTGGACACTATTTTTTGATTATACCCTGAGGTTTATCACATATACTGTTTATTTACAGATTGACGTTTTCTTACATGATTCAGATAATTTTTTTTCACATCATTTCACATATGGTGGTCACTATCTGTTCATTTATTAGCACTACATTTTGCCATTTCTTTTAATAACAAACAATGCCTTGTCAAAATCTCAACCAAAAAAAAAAAAAAACAAGACCCCCCCGAGTGCTCCTTCCACTAAACTGTTTGTATCTACTTACCTTAAATGCACCTGGGCTCTTATCTGAGTGGGGTGCTTACCACTGCACTAGTATTAATATATATATATATACACACACACATACAAACATACACACACATACATCCATATATATACATACACACACATACATCCATATATATACATACACACACACATACACAGCATCTCACAAAAGTGAGTACACCCCTCACATTTTTGTAAATATTTTATTATATCTTTTCATGTGACAACACTGAAGAAATAACACTTTGCTACAATGTAAAGTAGTGAGTGTACAGCTTGTATAACACTGTAAATTTACTGTCCCCTCAAAATAACTCAACACACAGCCATTAATGTCTAAACCACTGGCAACAAAAGTGAGTACACCCCTAAGTGAAATTGGGCCCAAAGTGTCAATATTATATGTGGCCACCATTATTTTCCAGCACTGCCTTAACCCTCTTGGGCATGGAGTTCACCAGAGCTTCACAGGTTGTCACTGGAGTCCTCTTCCACTCCTCCATGACGACATCACAAAGCTGGTGGATGTTAGAGACCTTGTGCTCCTCCACCTTCTATTTGAGGATGCCCCACAGATGCTCAATAGGGTTTAGGTTTGGAGACATGCTTGGCCAGTCCATCATCTTTACCCTCAGCTTCTTTAGCAAGGCAGTGGTCGTCTTGGAGGTGTGTTTGTGGTCGTCATCATGTTAGAATACTGCCCTGCGGCCCAGTCTCCGAAGGGAGGGGATCATGCTCTGCTTCAGTATATATACAATATCTCGGGGGGCGTGGCTTGGCGCTGGACTCTAATGGACGCCTAATCCCTGTGCTCCGGTCCTCAGAGGGTTTCTCAGCAGCTTAAAAGAGCCATCCAAAAGCGAAAACATGGGGAAATCTAAGGGGAACCCGTCCCCATCCCGTTCCCGATCCCCGCGGAGACCCGACTCTCAAGCAGGCCGCAGCATTCCGGAGATCTTCCGGACGCAATCACGCGAGGCCCCGGCTTCATCTCAGGCCTACTCGGCCACAGCGCGCTCCTCCAGCCTCAGCCCCTCAGGCAGGCACAGGACACAATCGCCCGCACGGCATGTGGTGACAGAGCACCCCCTGAACATGGGGGACCTAAGAATAGTAGCGGAAGACATCAAAGCCACCTTCGCATCGGTCATCTCAGATCTGAGGAGAGACATCCACTCCATGACGGTCCGCATGGACAACATAGAGGAAGCTACGGCACAAAGTGAGAATGCCATCCACAGGCTACAGACATCATCCCAGGCACACTCCGTCCAGCTCAGAGACCTACATAGATACATGGAAGACCTGGACAATTGTGGCAGACGACACAACTTACGGGTAAGAGGCATGCCAGAATTGATCGATCATACACAACTTACCCAGGCAACCGTAGCTGTTTTCAACGATCTCCTAGGCAGACCCCCTGAGACCCCTATTGAATGTGAGCGCTTACACAGGGCCCTCAGGCCCCGGGGTAGAGACAATGACCCTCCCAGAGATGTGGTATGCTGCCTAGTTAACTTTAAGCTGAAAGAAGAAATCCTTCGCAGGGCCAAAGATCGTCGCAATCTTTCATGCCAAGGCTCAGAAATAAAAATCTTTCAAGATCTATCGCCCATCACTCTACAAACTAGAAGAGACTTACGCCCTCTCCTTGATATACTACGCACAAACGGAATTCAATACCGCTGGAAATTCCCTTTTTGCCTCTCAGCATCAACACAAGGGCGAACGGCTAACCTGAGAGTGCCTGAAGATCTCACCACATTCTGTGAGATTCTGAACATACCTTGCATTGAACTGCCCAACTGGTACCGCTCTCTCAGACCTCCCCAACTCAGAAGGTCCAGCTCCATGGATGCCATCCCTGTGCGCGATGAGTTCCACATAAGAAGACGCAGATCCAACTCTCCCAGGGCCAACACTTCCACAGGACCCAGGAACCCTACAGACAACAGCCCCACAGCTTCTCCTGCCCACAGAAGACCCCGCCACGGTGGTGCTGACTAACGGGGTAACCCACTCCTATCTTCGATTGCTCCCCTGAAATCATTTCACCCCTACACTACGAAGGCCTACGCAAGACAGACGTCAATCCACAGTATGACCATCCGATTTCCCACAAATGGATCTCCTACAAACCAGAAACAAGAAGGCAAGACTCAAAGGACCACCATAATTCCTCACCTCTCCCACACCTAGCCCAAGATGGACGCTTTTATTCAGCCCCACAGACTGGCCTTACCTGTGAAAGCTTCCCCCCACCCCTTTACCTCCCTCCTTCTTGCCAGTCAGCTCACATAGCAAATTTAACACAGTCTTCATGCAACAGATCATTGGACACGCAAGTATAGCATGAACCTGCACGAAGATAACTATTGTTTGTGAAAGCTATATAGCCCCCCAAATTACAATAATTCCTTTCCTTATTATATCTCCACCTCACCATTCTGTCACCCCCATAACTCATCCCTCAAGTGGGCCTCTTTGAACCTCCCTAGGCTAGTATCATTCCCTAATGTGACAGACATAGGTCACATTCCCAGGTCAGAATCCCCTTATTTTAAATGACACCCTTGTTTAAAGGGAAAAAAAAAAACTGGGGCTCACACTTGCTTGTTAGTGATGTTGTTTGTTAACAATGTTGATTCCTCCCTGGAGAGGCGGTTCCACACAGTATCTCAACTACACCCTTTATTCCGCCCAAGCGCCACATACCCTACCCCTACTGATGTCCCCCCAACATTAAGAGCTGATTTTCATATGCTCGGGTACCCCCTCCACCTGATCAAGAGATTACCCAAAAGGTTAATGGGTATCTAAACCTAGGCATCCACTAAGACGACGAATAAGACATAGCCGGCATTCCCCAATGTCCCCAATAAAAGCATTAATCTGTGTGGAGCCGCTCATCCGGCTGGTACATTGCCGGAAAGAGTTTTCATGTTATCTTCAGTTAAGTTACAACCCATAGGAACCTAAAAATCCAGCTAGGAGGTATTAGTATCATTACTATTACTGTCATTACCTGAATACTCGTCATACAATGTCCTAAGGTATATGGTGAATCTTGAGAGACTCCTCACCGAATGTATGGCTGACCCCACGTAGGGCAGGCCTAAGACCTGGGTGCATAACATGTAATGATATGCCATTTTGTTTTTTTGTTTTTTTTTTGTTTTTTTTTTGTTTTTTGTTTTTTTTGTTTTTACTTTTTTTTTTACTTTTTAATACTCTTGTATCGTTATCAATAGTTCAACACAACATACCAAGTTTGTTTTTGGCAACCAAGCAAAAGAACCCGGGGAGACCTCCGGCATGTGTGAAAGACCCCATACCCCGCCTGGTCATTGATCTCTATATCATGACATCCAGATGTATAGATACCTGAGTAAACCGGGCCGGCCCACCTTTTTGGTGAAATTTCAGACTATCGGTTCTTATACAGTATGGGGTACGGTCGCACAGGCTGGAGGCCTACTCTGAGAGTAAGGCGAGCATAAATAACGCTAGAATTATTCACTAAATATATAGTCTGGTTAATGTTATAAGGTTGATGGTACAGATGATTCCTTACTTGTCTCTCTAATTATCTAAACGACTCACAACTAGACGTTCGCTCCACATCCCCACAATAGCTAAGGCTGACTTCCCCCAGTCAGGCGGACTCACTCTCCTGCCCCAAAAGACCTCACGTGATATTCTATCTTTGGTAATGACACTACTTTAAATTTAAGATCCCCCTCATTTCATTCATTCCTTAACCCCCAAGATAAATACTATAACTTATAGGCTCACCCCTCTATCTTGACCATCCACACCCCTCTGAGGACCAGAGGATTACACTCTATCTCTAACCCGTCACCACCGGCTCCCTCCACCTCCCCACTCAACGGGAACCTATATCCCCCGTTGACCTATACCGGATAACATATTACACCATAAGAGGGGTCTCTGAACCCTTCTTTACCTCCGGTACACCTAGATATCACATATCTTTCTTGACCTTTTATCTATCTTTTCTCCTTCCTCTTCCCTCCTTTTGTCCCTTCTCATCCTCTCCTTTCCTCTTCCCCCTTTCCCATCCCCCTCCTCTACCCTTGACAGTCCCCTTTCCCCCTCAGACTCTCTAAGCCCATTTCCATCTCCCGCACCCCCCTCTACTGCTTCCTCGGTCTCCGTCACCTCCACTTCACTTCCGCAACTCCTCTCGATCCAACTATACTCCCACGATCCACCCCTAACACACTCGAAGAGGTATATTGACCAAACCGACAAAAGAGCACATCCCTTTAAAGCATGTCGCACACACCACCTACCACCAAACACGACACACTAAAAGTGACATCCCTAAACGTAAAAGGGCTCAATATCCCAGAAAAACGCAGCCAAGTTCTGTCTATGATGCACAAACTAAAATCCAACATAGTTTTCCTCCAGGAAACCCACTTTCGTGCAGACAAGATTCCTAAGCTTACAAACCACTGGTTCCCTCACTCCTACCATTCTACCAACCCACAAGCAAAGACTAAGGGAGTTTCAATCCTGATCTCCAAAAACTTAACGTGGGAACTCTCTGATTCGCTCACTGACAAGGAAGGCAGATATATCTTTTTAAAAGGCAAGATACAGGGCCGGCCTGTAACTCTGGCTAATATTTACAGCCCCAATACTGCACAATCTAGCTTCTTTAGACAGATCTCCCAACTTTTATCAGGTTTCTCTGCTGGTCTAACCATACTCGGAGGAGACTTTAATGTAGCCCTATACCCAATTCTAGACACCTCTTCAGGCTCCACATCGCTGCCATACCGAACTCTGCGCCAAATCAAACTGCAATTAAACGACCTGCTCTTACATGAAACCTGGCGCACTCTTCACCCCAATGTCAAGGACTACACATTCTTCTCCGCCCCTCATGACAGATATTCCAGAATCGATTATCTTTTCCTCTCCCAACCAGACCTTCCATTCCTTTCTCATGCGACAATTGAACCTATGGTCCTATCTGACCACCACCCCATCACAATGACACTGACTTTCCCTGAGCATCAGAATGTTTCAAAAATCTGGCGCCTAGATTCTACCCTCTTGACCTCAGAAGGAGATATCACAGACATTAGACAAACCATACACAACTTCTTTACCGACAATGACAACGAAGACACATCTCCACTAACACAGTGGGAGGCCCATAAATGCGTCTTAAGGGGCAAACTTATTGCCCTCAAAACGTCGCGGAAAAAAGCCCACCAAGCCAGTATCTCAAATCTAATCCAGAAGATTAAAACCTTAGAGCTAGCTCACAAACAGACTCAGGCCCAACAAACATATCGTGAACTCACACAAACAAGAGAACATTTACTCACAGAACTGTTACAAAAAACTAAACGTAAATTCATCCTACAACAGAAATTGTTCTATGAATTCGGAAATAAAAGCGGAAAGTATCTGGCCCGAGCCATTTAGAAAAACAAAGCACGTTCCAATATCCATACGATCAACGACTCCCAAGGTAGATCGAAAGTCACAGCCCCAGACATAGCCTCCCAATTCGAAGCATACTACTCTACACTGTACAATCTCGACACAACTACCGACGGTGCATCTAATAACAAGGATAGACGATCCCTCATTAAAAGTTTTCTAAAAGAACATTGCCCTAAACCGATTGACAGAGAAGATGCTCGCCAATTAGAACTCCCCATTTCGGAAGCTGAACTCAAAAATGCAATCAAACAGTTAAAAGCCGGAAAGAGTCCTGGCCCAGACGGCTTCACAGCCGTATACTTTAAGACCTTCATAGAGACACTCACAGGCCCCTTTCTCAAAGCCTTCAACTCCCTGTCCTCCTCCGCGCTCCCCTTCCATAGACTCCTTGAAGCCCACATTACAGTTATACCAAAGGAAGGAAAAGAAGCGACCCTAGTAAGTAACTATAGGCCGATTTCCCTACTAAATGTTGACATAAAAATCTTCGCAAAAATCCTGCCCAACCGCCTGCTTCCCCTGTTACCATCACTGATCGATGGAGACCAAGTCGGTTTTATTCCGGGTCGAGAGGCAAGGGATAACACCATTAAAGCCATAAATCTCCATCATTGGATGACAACTAATAAACATAAAGGTTTCTTTCTATCATTGGATGCGGAGAAGGCGTTTGACAGACTGGCATGAGACTACATGGGGGCAGTGCTATGACACTTAGGCCTCCAAAATCGCATGTTTAACTCAGTCATGTCTCTATACACGACACCCACGGCCAGAGTTAGGATTAACGGACATCTGTCAAACGCCTTCTCCATAGCCAACGGAACGAGACAAGGATGCCCACTTTCCCCTATCCTCTTTGTGTTAACCCTTGAACCTCTTCTGAACTGCCTCAGGAGAAATGAGAATATTAAAGGCATACCCATATCAGGCCACACTTATAAGTTGGCAGCCTTTGCCGACGACATCCTACTTTCCCTTAGCGAGCCCCACACTTCTATTCCAAATTTATTAAAAGACTTCCACCTCTTCCAGTGCATCTCTAATTTTAAAATAAACTTCACCAAATCACACGCCCTCAATGTCACCATCCCAAAAGAAACAGTTACGCAGTGTGAATCTAACTTCCCCTTCCAATGGCGACAAAACGCAATTAAGTACCTTGGCATTTACCTTACAACGAACCTATCAGACCTTTTTGCACAAAACTATCTTCCCATCCTCAAAACGATCTCTGCTGATCTCAAAAATTGGAACAAACCCCAATTTTCCTGGTTCGGGCGTGCAGCGATTATTAAAATGAATATTCTTCCCCGCATTCTGTATATTTTACAAGCTATCCCCATCAAACTCCCCCCGTCATTTTTCTTATCCTATAGAAGGCTTTGTACAGAATTCTTATGGAAACAAAAACCTCCGAGAATCGCATATGATCTTCTGACAAAGCCTAAGACGAAGGGGGGCATCGGGCTTCCAGATCTGAAAAAATATTACTGGGCCTGCCACCTTACCCGTATTGTGGACTGGTCATTACACACCCAACTCAAAGATTGGGTCAGACTGGAAGGATCACTGTCCCCCTTCCCGCTGAAATCCGCACCCTGGCTGGCGTCGACACATATCCCCCCCATTCTCAAAGAACACCCTCTCATTGGACCGACCCTGGACTGTTTCAGGGACGCATGCCGTAAATTACACATATCATCCTCCCCGGGCCCTTTGACTCCTATAAGACAGAACCCTGCCTTCACTCCGGGCATGTCCGCACAATTTCTAACAAACCAATGGCAACTCCCCAACATACAAGCACATCAATTTTTCCGCGACGGATCTTTTCTAGATCGCCTCACACTGACACCCGCCATCACTAGGGACCCTTTACCATTCTGGACTTACTTTCAAATTCAGCATTTTTTAAAGGAAGCCAACCGCGACTCTTCTATATCAAGAACATTTACTCCATTTGAGCACTTATGCTCTCAATCCAATCCCCAACAACATTTAATCTCCAGCATATATGCTATACTATTTACTGAAACTTCCCCCAAAGGAGGGAAAGCTTGCAAATCTTGGGAAAGAGAATTACAAACAGAACTAGAAGAAGACCAATGGGAACACATATTCACGATTGCCCATAAAGGCTCCCTGAACGTATCCATTCAGGAAAATAACTATAAGACCCTGACACGATGGTACAGAACCCCAGCCATCCTGAATAAAATTAACCCTTCATTCCCCAACAAATGCTGGAGATGTGGGGATGAACCGGGCACACTGTTACACACCCTGTGGTCATGTCCAGCTATTCAATCATTCTGGATACAAGTCCGAGAACTCACGGAATCAATATCGACCTATAACTTAGACCACACGCCAACACAATGCCTGTTTCATCACTCAGATCTGTCCACGTCATACTACCGTAAAACATTGATCTTACCCCTACTAAATGCAGCGAAAATGTGCATACCTAGACATTGGGGTACGCCTCATGCTCCGACCATCCAAGAATGGCTCACACAAGTTAATAAAATAGCGGAAATGGAAGAACTTATTTCCATCTCACGAGACTCCCCAGCTAGATTCTCCAAGACGTGGGCATGCTGGACCCATTTTCGGTCAACCAACAGATACCTAACACTGATGACATAAATCTCGACCTGGACCTACCCATTTTAATTCACCACCCACCACCCACGATCTGTATTGTATAAACCTCTCAGCCTCACCACTCCTATACCTCTTCTTCCTCCCCAGTTGACGCGGACCCCCCACCCCTAAACAAGGGACGAGTATGGGGGGCCACACGTCAAAGTTAGCCCAATATCAATTTCCGAGAGTTGAGATCGAACAAACCTGACTTGCTTCACCATAAAACAACACCAAACCGAATCTACACCACAAGTGACGGAGACCGAGGAGAAAGGCACTCCTCTAGCCCCCTTATTTCCCCCCCTCCCCCTTTATTGCTCCCTCTTCCCCCCCTCAAGCCCCTTAGGTCACCCCCCCTCCCTCCCCCCCCCCACTTCCTCCCCCCCTTTCTCTTCTTTTACTCCCCCCCCATTTCTTTTTTCCTCTTTTATCTATTTCTCATTGTCCACCCACAACCCCTCTTAGCCCCTTATACGGTTGGGGTCTCCTAACAGGGCTCCCGACCAACACCTCTACCTTACACGTGGATTGAATTGTCATACAAACTCCTATGCCCTCACCCAACGACTGGGAATCCTCCTCTAAGAAGTATAACAGCGACTTGGAGGAGGGGGGAGGGAGAAAGAGAGGGGAAAAAGAAGAAGAAATATCTTATGCCACCATATTTAACTTCAACCTCTCGATAGTTTCTTTAATATGTTACTGGATTTAATCTAAACCCCCCCCCGCGCTGACATAGTAAATCATCAATAAGAGATTGTCTGTTATTAGTCAATTCACTGTTACATTTGTCTCAATTGTAAGAATTTATGTCTATTCCCCACCTTTTGTACAACTGTATGATGATACTGTGATACTGTTATATTATACTATTTTTCTTTCAATAAAAATCTATTTTGGAAAAAAAAAAAAAAAAAATACAATATCTCACATATAAATAGTGCAGTGGTGAGCACCCCACTCTGATAAGAGTAAGGACTGCCCAGGTGCACTCAAGGTAAGTAGATACAAACAGTCCGGTGGAAGGAGCACTCGGAGTTGCACTCAGCTTTGTTTTTTGGTAGAGATTTTGACAAGGCACTGATTGTTATTATAAAGACGTCTTAACAAAGGCAATGACTGTCTCATTGAAACATCAACCAAAAATCCTGTTTCTGTGGCTTCAATACAGGTGTCTTGTCCACCAGACTTTAATAAATACAAAGTATGTACGTATGTACACACACACACACACACTATAAAATTATATATATATATATATATATATATATATATATATATATATATATATATATATATATACACATATACACACATATATATTATATACATATACACACATATATACTGTGTGCTTCCTGTTCAGGACCACTAGGTGGAGCCAGATGACTGGTAACAAGTCCTGCATGTGCCCACTCTGCTCATCTCCTTTTATCTACTGAGCTCTCCAGAGCACATGATACCCAATACCAGCATGCGCAGTCAATTAACCCTTTCCCTGCTGGAGTTACGATGTTTTACTAAATTTAATAGATATAATAAAATGTTTACAAAAATGTGGGGAGTGCACTCACTTTTGTGAGATACTATGTATATATATAATCTCTAGCTCTCTTTCCATCTCCCCCCCATCTCTCTCTCTCTCTATCCATCTATTTAACTCTCTCTCCATCTCTCTATCTAACTCTCTCTCCATCTCTCTATCTAACTCTCTCTCTATCCATCTATTTAACTCTCTCTCCATCTCTCTAACTCTCTACACAAAAAGTGTATCTGCTGACTTTTAATAATCAGACACTTACCTGTTCTACGGTCGAAGATGGCGTAAAGTCCCCCTCCTCGGCATCGTGACTGTGGGCGCCCAGCGAGCAACGCTGCGATTGGCCGGGCAATCTTCTGGGACCTCTGACCTGTCCCAGAAGATAGCAGGGAGGGGGGGGGGGAGAAGTGAACTTCCTTTCCGGTGCCTCGGAGCCCCGGGAGGAAGTAGGAGCTGGGTGGTCCTAATAAGCCGAAAAAAAGGGTTGAAAGCGCCAGTGTTGCGGCACTGTCGAAACGATTTGCAGGTGCTTAGGCAGCGCTGTCCATACATTTAAATGGGCAGTTTAGGAGCGCTCCCAATCTGCAAGATGCTGTTTGTAGGACTTTTTCCAAGCGCACCGCCCCAGTGTGAAAGCACTCGGGCTTTTACGCTGGGGTGGCATGGGAGGCGTTTTTCAGGTGCCTTTTTTGTGCTAAAAAGCCTGCAAAACGCCTCATTGTAAAAAGGGTCTAACAAAAAACAAATATAAAGCGCCCCAGCCCCCCCGGGCTAGTGCGTCAGTCTCATGCGCATGCAAACATCGATCAGCTCATACATGTGAGGTATCTCCGTGAATGTCAGATCATGGGTGATAATTCTAGCACCAGACCTCCTCTGTAAATCTAAAGTGATAACCTGTAAAGCATTTTAAAGTGTCACCTATGGAAAATAAAATTGACATTGTTTGTTGACGTTCCACAAGTGCGTGCAATTTTTAAGCGTGACATGTTTGGAATCCATTTACTCGGCATGATATCTTTTATATTTTACCAAAAAAAACAGGGTTATACTTTTTTTTTTTTACATTAAAATTCATTAAACGCAAAGTGTGTTTTTTTCCCCCAAAAAAATTGCATTTGAAAATCTGCTGTGTGAATACAGTGTGACATAATATATTGCAATGATTGCCATTTTGTTGTCTAGGGTCTCTGCTAACAAGAATATATAAATGTTGAGTAATTATGAGTAATTTTCTATCAAAGAATACTGGATTTTAAAAAAATGTAAAGACAAAGTGCCAGAAAAAGCCTGGTCAGTCGGTATGCAATGGTAGTCAGTGAGCGGTATGGTAGTGTCGGTATGTGGTGGCAGTCAGTGAGTGGTATGGTAGTGTCGGTATGTAGTGGCATTCAGTGAGCGGTATGGTAGTGTTGGTATGTGGCGACAGTCAGTGAGCGGTATGGTAGTGTCGGTATGTGGTGGCAGTCAGTGAGCGGTATGGTAGTGTTGGTATGTGGCGACAGTCAGTGAGCGGTATGGTAGTGTCGGTATGTGGTGACAGCCAGTGAGCGGGACGGTAGAGTCGGTATGTGGTGGCATTCAGTGAGCGGTATGGTAGTGTCGGTATGTGGTGACAGTCAGTGGGCGGTATGGTAGTGTCGGTATGTGGTGGCATTCAGTGAGCGGTATGGTAGTGTCGGTATGTGGTGACAGTCAGTGGGCGGTATGGTAGTGTCGGTATGTGGTGACATTCAGTGAGCGGTATGGTAGTGTTGGTATGTGGTGACATTCAGTGAGTGGGATGGTAGTGTCGGTATGTGGTGACATTCAGTGAGTGGGATGGTAGTGTCGGTATGTGGTGACATTCAGTGAGTGGTATGGTAGTGTCGGTATGTGGTGACATTCAGTGAGCGGTATGGTAGTGTCGGTATGTGGTGACATTCAGTGAGTGGGATGGTAGTGTCGGTATGTGGTGGCAGTCAGTGAGCGGTATGGTAATGTCGGTATGTGGTGACAGTCAGTGAGCGGTATGGTAGTGTCGGTATGTGGTGGCAGTCAGTGAGCGGTATGGTAGTGTCGGTATGTGGTGGCAGTCAGTGAGCGGTATGGTAGTGTCGGTATGTGGTGACATTCAGTGAGCGGTATGGTAGTGTCGGTATGTGGTGGCAGTCAGTGAGCGGTATGGTAGTGTCGGTATGTGGTGACATTCAGTGAGCGGTATGGTAGTGTCGGTATGTGGTGGCAGTCAGTGAGCGGTATGGTAGTGTCGGTATGTGGTGGCAGTCAGTGAGCGGTATGGTAGTGTCGGTATGTGGTGGCAGTCAGTGAGCGGTATGGTAGTGTCGGTATGTGGTGGCAGTCAGTGAGCGGGATGGTAGCAGTTAATGAGATGTATAGTATTGCCGGTATGAGCTGGTCGTCGGTGGGGGAGATTTCCTAAAACTGGAGCACTCAGAATCTGGTGAAGCTGTGCACGGTAGCCAATCAGCTTCTCAATTCAGCTTGTTTAACTAAGCTTTGGCAATAAAACCTGGAAGCCGATTGGTTTCTATGCAGAGCTGGACCAGATTCTGAGTGCTCCAGTTTTAGTAAATCCCCTCCACTGGGCGGGTATGGTACTGGCAGTCAGCGGGCGGGTATGGTAGTGCCAGTCAGCGAGAAAACCCTGGTTTAGAATACAGTACAATCACCTACCTGGAATAGATGGCGGCAGTAGCCCCGGATGGCGGCAGATTCTGGGTAGATCTCCTCGTATTGCAGACGATGTCTCCTCAGATCTTCTGGTCTGTGACGGAGGTCGGCAGCGGCTGGTGGAGTCATTCAGCTTCAAACTGGCAGCAGAAATACACGGAGTCATTACAGACACTCAGACATGTCATGTGACCTGCAAAGATCAGAGCAACAATGTTTATCAATCTGTTTTTTGTCAAGGCATCCATTAGAATTTTACACAACTTTGGGGAGACCTGAGAGCTGAAGTCAGAGAGCAGTTGAGAAAACCCTGGTTTAGAGTGCAGTATAATCACCTACCTGGAGATCTGTCAATGTAAACAGAGGAGAGACAGATCTGCTGTCCCTGGTGATCAGGAACAGCGATCTCTCTCCTCCTCCAGTCAGTCCCCTCCCCCCACAGTTAGAAACTCCTCCCTAGGGAATACTTAACCCTTTGATGGCCCCCTAGTGTTAACCACCCTTCCCTGCCAGTGATATTTATACAGTAATCAGTGGCTATTTGTTGCACTGATCGCTGTATAAACATCACTGGTCCCAAAATAGTGTCAAAAGTATCCGATCTGTCCATTGCAATGTCACAGTCCCATTAAAAATTGCTGACCACAACCATTAGCAGTAAAAAAAAAAAAGTATAATAAAAATGCCATAAATCCATCCCCTATTTTGTAGATGCTATAACTTTTGCGCAAACCAATCAATATATACGCTTATTGCGTATTTTTTAACCAAAAATATATAGATAGGGCTGAAACA
Organism: Aquarana catesbeiana; assembly: GCF_042186555.1. Classification (NCBI taxonomy): domain Eukaryota; kingdom Metazoa; phylum Chordata; class Amphibia; order Anura; family Ranidae; genus Aquarana; species Aquarana catesbeiana. The sequence continues at coordinate 690,677,577 of NC_133326.1, read as the reverse complement.
ACTAATCGATTAATCGACAACGAATCGATTATGAAATTAATCGATTACTATTTTCATAATCGATCAGCCGATTAGTTGGCCTGCATACAGAATGCATTATTTGTTTACATATCAGGAAATACAGTGCAGCACACATACAGCTCAGTACACCGGCGTCCATACATGTCAGTAAGTGCAGTCAGTAAGTGCCTGAGAACTTGTGAATGTGTGAGGAGCAATGCCTCATGGGACATGTAGTCCTGGGCAGGAAGTGAATGGTGCAGAAGTTTTCTTTACCTTGCTATTGGGGCACTCTATACTGTACTTAAAAAAAGCACTGCAGAAACAGATCAAAAGCAAACTGCATAGGTGTGTACCGAGCCTTATACTGGCCACACGGATCAATTTTCAGACAAGAATATTCAGATGAAAAATCTTTGTACATTCGCTGAATGAAAGAATATTGTTTGAAATTTTCACTTGCTTTTAACATTCTGTTTTAAAATTAATGTAATTTCTGAACGAAAACCACATACACTGTCTGAAAATTCCTTTGACCAAGCAGTTTTTTATTATTTCTAAATTTTCCCATTACTGTGGTTGAAAACGATTGTCGATTTGACCCCAATAATGATTCGACAAACGTTCTTAAAATTAAATTTTTTTTGAAGGAAGACATTGTTTTTGTATGGCCAGCATATAATAGATTACAGTTCTGTTTGAAAATCTGCAAAACAGTCTAACTTTTTTTTCTTTAAATAAAAAAAGATCTGAGTCTGATGATATTTACCAGATTCAACCTCTAATAGTATATTCAGTATATATCTCCTCTAATAGTATATACAGTATATCTCTTCTGTCTGTTATTCTCAGAGTGGATTAGAGATTTTGCTCTCTAACCATATAGTTGGTTATTTATATTTACCACTGCATAGAGATATTTAAGGATAAATTGCCTTTTTTTAAACTTTACATATTAACTAAATTATACACCACACTTTTAAGGTTATTAACCGATTAATCGAAACAATAAATCGGCCAACTAATCGATTATGAAAATAATCGTTAGTTGCAGCTCTATATATAGAGTACATATCGACCTAAACTGATGAAGAAATTGCAAAAACATTTTTTTTTTTAAATGTTTTTTTTGTTTATAGTGCAAACAAAAAATGCAGAGGTGATCAATACCACCAAAAGAAAGCTCTATTTGTCAGAAAAAAAAAAAAAAAAGGACGTCAATTTTGTTTGGTTACATGGTCACGCGACCAAGATGCAGTGCCGTATCGTAAAAAATGGCCTGGTCAGGAAGGGGGCAAATCCTAGGACCTTAACCACTTAAGGACCGAGCCTCTTTCTGAGATTTGGTGTTTACAAGTTAAAAACTGTTTTTTTTTTTGCTAGAAAATTACTTAGAAAAAAAATAATAAAATTTGGGGGGTTCTAACACCCTAGAGAACAAAATGGCGGTCGTTGCAATACATTTTGTCACACTATATTTGCGCAGCGGTCTTACAAGCGCACTTTTTTTGGGGGAAAAAAAAATCACTTTTTTTAATTAAAAAAATAAGACAACCATAAAGTTAGCCAAATTTTTTTTATATTGTGAAAGATAATGTTACTCCAAGTAAATTGATACCCAACATGTCACACTTCAAAAGTTGCGCCCGCTCCTGGAATGGCGACAAACTTTTACCCTTAAAAATCTCCATAGACGACGTTTAAAAAATTCTACAGGTTGCATGTTTAGAGTTAGAGAGGAGGTCTAGGGCTAGAATTATTGCTCTCGCTCTAACGATCGTGGTGACATTTCACATGTGTGGTCTGAACACTGTTTTCATATGCGGGCGTTGCTCGCGTATGCTTCTGCACACGAGCTCGGTGGGACGGGACACTTTAAAAAACATTTTTTTTTCTTATTTAACTTTTTTTTATTTTGACGCTTTTTTTTTCTTATTCGGGTCACTTTTATTCCTATCCCTTGTAATAGAAAAAAGCATGACAAGACCTCTTAAAGGAGAAGTCCAGCCTGAGCTTTTTAGGCTGGGCTTCTCCTAAGGGTCACAGGAGTGCAATTTGTTTCACACTTCTGTGACCTGTTTTCAGCGGAGTGAGTGATTGATTTGTATAGCACAACAAATACGAACTGAAGCGCCTTGAGGCACTTGATCCATCCTGTGTTGTTCTGCTTATTAGAAGAGGTGGGTCTTCAGTTTTTTTTTGAAGGCCCGATGGTTTTCTTCCATGCGGATGTTGATGGGTAGAGCGTTCCATAGCCGTGGTCCTTGGACTGTGAATCTACGTTCTTCATTTGATTTGTAGCGTGACTTGGGAATGAGGAGGTGGTTTTGGTTAGTTGATAGAAGACTGCGGTTAGGTGTGTAGCATTTTATTTTCTCGCATAAGTATTGAGGAGCGTTTCCTTGTGTGCATTTGTGGGTAAGGCAGAGGGTCTTGAATGTGATCCGATCCTTTACGGTTATAGCCAATGTAGGGTCCTCAGGGATAGGGAGATGGATTCCCAGTTTCTTGGGTAGTCCTATGTAGAGGGAGTTTGTGTAGTCCAGTCGGGAATTGATGATAGTTCCAACTACTGCTGCTTTGTCCTCTTCTGGGATGACTGGGATGTCTGCATAGTAGATGGTGAGATCCGCTGACTACTCATCCTATTTGTGCATCCATCAACATCTCTGAGTCAAAGATGACTCCGAGACTTTTGGCTTTGGTACTTGTGGAGATGGTCTGTCCAAGGATGGTGGGAGGTGTCCATGGGGACTTAGTTTTTGTATTTTGGTTTGCGTGGAGGAGAAGAAGCTCTTTTTTGGATCCGTTGAGTTTGAGAGAGCTCGTGGTCATCCAGTCGTCTATCAACATGAGGCATTTTTCTAGTTGCTGATATTGGTCTTTGTCCGGTGATGCGAAAGTAGAGTCGAGTGTCATCCACGTATGAGTGGAAGCAGAGGTCCGATTTTCTGATGATTATGAGGAGTGGACGGATGTAGATGTTGAAGAGCATGGGTGACAAGGGTGAACATTGAGGGACACCATAAGAAATTGCTCTACTTTCAGAGGTGAAGGCTCCTAGTTCCACTGTATGTGAACGATTTCCTAAGAAGGATGCGAACCATAGTAGAGCTGCCATCAGTCGGGGCAGCACGTCATCTGGACTTCCAAGCCAGGATCCACCAGCTGCCCTGCTGATTGATGGCAGTCTCAGCATCTCAGGCAGCCACTGAGATGGCCGCTCCCCGCCCCTCCACTGCTCAGCGCTCCAATGAGCACTGAGAAGTAGAGCAGAAGCGAAACCGAGTGACAGCATCACTCTGCTAGGGGAGGAGTGAGAACCGAGCCATCGGCGGTGTTCGGTGGCTCAGTTCTAAGTGCAGAGACGCAGAGTGACAGCTGCAGCATCAGCCTAATGCTGCATCCACCGAGGTAAGTATGAAAAAAAAAAACCCATACTTCTCTTTTAAATATGAGGTCTGGGGTCAAAAAGACCTCAGATCTCATATTTAGACTAAAATGTAATAAAAAAAATAATTAAAAAAAAGCCCTTTAAGAGCATTGGGCAGAAGTGACGTTTTGACGTCGCTTCTGCCGTGCAGTGATATGGAGACTGGTGGGGGCCATCTTCCCCTCACTCGTCTCCATACCCAGGCAGAGGACAGACGCAATCCCTACCGACGGCTCCGGTAAGCCCCTCTCCCGCCGCCGATTAAAGTAATCTTGTGGCATATGCGTCGCAAAAAAATACTTATCTGAAAGAGGACCGCCCGCTGAAGAAGAGGATAAACCTCTCACAGTGTGCATTAGAAGCTGCAGCTGGAGAGGAGCCAGTCGGCTCAGGCTCGCTGAGAGGCTGAGCGCTGGACCAGGCATGTGGGTGCATCACAGGAGTACAGTTCGTTCGGCACTCCTGTGACCCGTTTTCAAGAGACAGTGGGCTGAAGTCCGCCATCATCACAGAGCCAATCCAGGCTTGGAAAAGATCACAACCATATGGTCTGGATCCGCCCACATGCCTGGACCAGCGCTCAGCTTCTCCGCGAGCCTGAGTCATCCGCTCCCGTCCCCTCCACAGCCCAGAACTCCAGTACATGTGGGGAGGTGAGGGGGGCAAGGAGGGAGAGAGAGCCGGGGACTGACAGTCCCCGGCTCTCTGCTCAGGGAGCTTTGAAAGACAAGTGACATGCAGTTTGATCGCTCGGTTCTGAGCCTTAGAGCCAGCGGGGGACCGATGCTGCATCCACCTAGGCAAGTATGATCCTACAATACAAAAAATTCCAAACATCCCCACATTACTGTCCTCAGCCCCCCATTATTCACCTCACCCCTCATTACTGTCCTCAGCCCCCCATTATTCACCTCACCCCTCATTACTGTCTTCAGCCCCCCCTCCCCAATTACTGTCCCGAGCCTCCCCATTATACACATCACCCCTCATTACCATACTAAGCCCCCCCATTCACATCACCACTCATTACTGTACTCAACCCCCCCATTCAAATCACCCCTCATTACTGTCCTCAGCCCCCCATTATTCACATCACCCCTCCTTACTATCTTTAGCAGCCCATTATTCACATCACCTCATTACTGTCCTCAGCGCCCTATTATTCACATCACCTCATTACTGTCCTCAGTGCCTCATTATTCACATCACCCCTTATTACTGTCCTCAGCCCCCCATTATTCACATCACCCCTCATTACTATCCTCACCTCCATTATTCACATCACTCCCGTGTTACTGTCCTCAGCCCCTCCATATCTCACATGCCCCCCCAATTAGTGTCCTCAGCCCCCCATATTACCTATATTGTCCCCTATTACTCACAGTGCCCTCGATTATTGTCCTTAGCTTCGCTCATTGCTCACATCGCCCCCCATTACTGTCAGCCCCCCCTTACCCATATTGCCCCACATAAGTGTCCTCAGGCCCCCAATACCATAATACCCTCATAATCATTATTCACGATCCCCATTACTTTCCTCATCTTCCCCATTATCATTATTCACTTTGCCCCCCATTACTGTCCTCAACACCTCCAAATATTTTCTCAGCCCCTCACCCTCCCCCCATTACTGTCCTCAACACCTCCATAACTCACATCAACCCCTCCAAATACTTTCATCAGCCCCCCCCATTACTGTCTTCTCCCTCATTTCTCACATCATTAGTGTCCTTAGTACCCCCTTTTCACACATCGCGCCCCCCACCAGTGGTCAGCCCCCCATACTCACATATCCTCTCATTACTGTGGTTAGTCCGCCATTCCTCACATCACCCCCATTACACTGGTCAGCCTCCCATTACAGCGGTCTGCACCCCCCCCCTCCCATATTACAGAGGTCAGTCTCCACCCATATTACAGAGGTCATTCCCCCCCATATTACAGTGGTCTGTCCTCATTACTCACATCTAAGAACATAAAAAAAGAAAAAAAAGGATCTCATACTGGATTAGATCAATTCATAAGCTGCAGCTTTACAAAAGGCCTATAAAGCTAATTAGCATCTCCTAGCAATCCCAGATTTGTCTCTAAAGGGGGATGAATAATTAGACACAGAGTATAAGATTGTGTCAAATGATTTGTGTCCAGCCAAATCAGGGAAATGTTGTTGGAATCATTCCCCAAGTCCTGTATGAACAGCTCTCATAGTCCCTTATCAGATTACCAAAAAAACCTTCCTTGAGTATAAGAAGATGGAATCATTGGTATGAGGATCAGTCAGTAACCAGTCCTTATAACAAACTGATAATGGCTGCACAACTTAAAGCCGAGTTCCGCGAAAACAAAAAAAAAAATTTTAAAGTCAGCAGCTACAAATACTGCGGCTGCTGACTTTTAAAATAAGGACACTTACCTGTCCTCACCCAAAGCCGATCTGTCCCTCGGCTCCGGGTGAAGGCGCCGGCATCTTCAGTATAGGAATCAGCAAGTGAAGCCTTGTGGCTTCACAGCCTGGTTCTCTACTGCGCATGCGCGAGTCACGGTGCGCGTCCTGACTGATCTCTGCTGTCTTCTGGGACCTGTGAGTCTCCTAAAAGAAAGCAGGGGGGGGACGGAGGAGGGGCTAGATATGCCGCAGAATCTGTGGCGATCTATTGATGGAAGTGCGAGAAAATACCTGTATTAGATAGGTATCTTCTCCCCCTTCCATCCTGAAAGGTGCCAAATGTGACACCAGAGGGTGAGGAACCGGAAAAGTGGAAGTTCTATTTTTGGGTGGAACTCCGCTTTAATTACTCCATGCCAATTGAAGAGCCGTCAGATAACTGGAATGGATCCTTACTTCAAGGAGAATGGACTGGCACACAAAGAGTTTCAGGAATGTTCCACTTTCTCATATGGAGTGAACCAGTACTGACCCCATACTGACAGCGGGGTTGGCTCTGTGTCTGTCTACACTTTACATACAGCACCGGTGGGGGGTGAATAGGGGAAACCACATCACAGCTGCCCGGAGGATCTCCCCACTCCGCAGTGCCCAGTGTCCTTGGTCCAGCTTGTCCTATCAATTCCCCCGACTGGTGGTAATGCGGCTTAACGTCTTCCCAACCAGCCGCCGCAGTTATAGTGCATCAGGTTGGCTCGGCTGCACGAATCGCCATAGGTGTACATTGGTTCGTGCACGAGGTTCTGTGGGCATGCGCCGATTGTCCAGCTGGGGGGGAAGCCAATCAGCGGGTTGCACGGACTCAACGTCCGCTATGGGGCGCCCCCCCGCAGAGACAGAATGGGCATCTGCCGGTGTAAACAAAACAGATCTCTGTTCTGTCAGGCAAGGAGACAGAGATCTGGTCTTTCTGCTATGCAGGTAGACGGACAGATCCCTGTGTTGTCCCAGGCAGCCCATCCCCCATACAGATAGAAACACACTAAAGCCTCGTACACACGGTACGATTGTTGGACGACCGAGCGTCTGATTTTTCTCAAAAGCGCGTGTGCAGGATTTAGTCTAGCGTACTATCTGCAAATTGTTGTTTGAAAAACAGGAAAGTAGTGACGTACTACGAGAGTATGAAGAGAAAGTTAATTTCTCTAGCGCCACCCTTTGGACACCTTCTGCTAATTCCATGTTAGTAGAAGTTTGGAGAGCGTTGCCGCGTCACAAATGTTAGTTCTAGATTACGAACGATAGTTTACAAGAGCAAACTCTTCCCAGTCGTTCCTTCATTCCGAGCATGCGTGTTTGTACTTTCGACTTTTGCGTGACGGATTTTTGTACTGACCATCTGAAAATCAGACGTGGAGCCGTCATTTGCCAAAAATTTACTAGCCTGTCATCTAACATTTGTTGGCCGAAAATTGGAAGACAATTGTCGTAAGGAGCGTACTGACGGTAAGAACTTCGGACAACAAATGACAATCCCCTTTTGATTTTTGTACCGTGTGTACGAGGCCTTAAGGGGACACATTTAACTCTTTGATTGCCCTTGATGTTAACCCCTTCCCTGCCAGTGTCATTAGTGCAGTGACCGTGCATATTTTAAGCACTGATCACTGTATAAGTATCACTGGTTCCCAAAAAAGAAAGTAAGAAATGGCAGTTAAGTTTCCGCCACAATCCCGCATCTAAAAAAAAATAAAATAAAAAATTGCTGCTATTACTAGTTAAAAAAAATAAAAATAAATATAATATATATATATATACACACATATATATATGTATATAATATTCTCCCATAGTTTGTAGGCGCTATAACTTTTGCACAAACCAATCCATATACGCTTATTGGGATTTTTTTTTTTTACCAAAAATATGTATCAGAATACATACTGGCCTAAACTGAGGAAGAAATCAGATTTTTTTTTTACATTTGTTTTGTTTATTGGATATGTTTTATAGCAGAAAGTAAAAAAATATTGTTTATTCATAATTTACTGCGGTGATCAAATACCGCCAAAAGAAGCTCTATTTGTGGGGGAAAAAAAGGACATAAATTTTGTTTGGGTACAGCGTCACATGACCGCGCAATTGTCAGTTAACCACTTCAGCCCTCAGAAGGATTTGCCCCTTAATGACCAGGCCATTTTTTGCAATGTGGCACTGCGTCACTTTACCTGACAATTGCGCGGTCGTGCGATGCTGTACACAAGCAAAATTTATCTCCTTTTTTTTCCCCACAAACAGAGATTTCTTTTGGTGGTATTTGATCATCTCTGCAGTTCTTATTTTTTGCGCTATTAACAAAAAAAAAGACCGAAAAAAAAACAACACATTTAGTACTTTTTGCTATATTATCCCAATTTTATTTTAGGCCGATATGTATTCTTCTACATGTTTTTTTTTTTTAAACAAAATCGCAATAAGCGTATATTGATCGGTTTGCACAAAAGTTATAGCGTCTACAAAATAGCGGATATATTTATGGCGTTTTTACTATTCTTTTTTTTTGTAATAGTAGTAATGGTGGCGATCTGCGATTATTAGCGGGTCATGGTGATTGATGTGATATGCTTGCATGTGTAAGTGGCGTCCTGGTGTGCTGAGTATCAGTGACAACCTTGTCATTTTAACCTTTTTTTAAAATTTTTAATATATATTTTATATACAAATAAAGTTTTTACTATGCAATTCAATACCGTTGTAGGTTCTCCAGCTGACTGACAGTACATGCCGCTCACTGACTTCAACTCCCAGGTCTTCCCAAAGGTGTGAAGAATTCTAATGGATGCCTTGACAGAAAACAGGTTGATGAACATTGCTCTGATCTTTGCAGGTCACATGACATGTCTGAGTGTCTGTAATGACTCCGTATATTTCTGCTGCCAGTTTGAAGCTGAATGACTCCACCAGCCGCTGCCGACCTCCGTCACAGACCAGAAGATCTGAGGAGACATCGTCTGCAATACGAGGAGATCTACCCAGAATCTGCCGCCATCCGGGGCTACTGCCGAGGGGAAGCCATCTATTCCAGGTAGGTGATTGTACTGTACTCTAAACCAGGGTTTTCTCACCCGCCTGCTGAGTGGCTCTACATACCATATACTTCTCACTGACTGCACCTACATACCGACACTACCATACTGACTGACCAGGCTTTTTCTGGCTCTTTTTCTGTTACAATTTTAAATCTCAATTTTTTGCTAGAAAATTGATTATAAACCCCCCCACCCAACATTTATATATTCTTGTTAGTAGAGACCCTAGATAATAAAATTGCAATATATTATGTAATGCTGTGTTCACGCAGTGGATTTTCAAACACAATTTTTTTGGGGGGGACACACTTTATTGAATTGTAATGTAAAAAAAAGTGCAATATATTATCCTGTTTTTTAGTAAGAATAAAAGATGATGTCACACCGAGTAAATGGATCCCTAACATGTCATGCTTAAAAATTGGAATGTCAACAATGTCAATGTTATTTTTCATAGGCGACACTTTAAAATCCTTAAGGCTACCTCCACATTGAAAGCACTTGAGCTCTCACACTGGGGTGGCAGGGGAGGCGTTTTTCATGAGCTATTTTTAGCCCTTTAGCGCCTGAAAAACGCCTCCCCTGCCACCCCAGTGTGAGAGCTCGAGTGCTTTCATACTGGGGCGGTACGTTTGCAAGACGGGAGAAAAAGTCCTGCAAGCAGCATCTTTGGGGCGTTGCGGGAGAGGTGAATACACCGCTCCTAAAATGCCCCAGCCATTGAAATCAATGGCCAGCGCTGCCGAAAGTGCCGCTTTGCGAGCGCTTTTAACCCTTTTTCGGCTGCTAGCGGGGGTTAAAAGCGTCTGCTAGCATCCAAATAGCACCGCTAAAACAACGGTAAAGTGCCGCTAAAAATAGCAGCGCTTTACCGTCGATGCCCCCCGCCCCAGTATGAAGGTGCCCTTACAGGTTACCGCTTTATATTTACAGAAGAGTTCTGGAGCTAGAATTACTGCCCACGGTCTGACGTTCATGGAGATACCTCACGTGTGTGAGCTGATAGTTATTTGCATGGGACCGATGCACTAGCACGGGGGGACTTTATATTTGTTTTTTGTTTTATTACTATTTTTTTTTTTTTCACTTTTATTCCTGTCGCTAGGAATGTAAACGTTGTGACAGCAATAGTCATGTGACAGGTACTCTTTATGGAGAGATCTGAGGTCTATAAGACCCCCAAGTTCCTCATCTGCCCCTTTAAGTGTAAGTTCACTTTTACAGAAAATTTATGAGGTGAATTTACCCCCCCTCCTGTCCCGCTGTGAGACATCGGGGTCGCTGCTTTACTGGTCCAGGGATTGTAAATCCCTGCGGATTTCTCTCCTTCTCCAGCACTGACAGGACGGGCTAGTCGGGTTGTGGATGGCACCGACCAATTAGAATGCCTCCTATACATTCCTTTTATGAGGTTCGTTTAGGAGATTAAGTCACAGGGATATCAAATCCCCGGCGATTGAATGTGTCACAGTGGGTGATAGCGGGACTTCTGTACAGAGGGATGGGGAGGGTTCCAGTGTAAGTTCACCTTACTGATTTTCTGTAAAGGTGAACTTACACTTTAACTACTTAAGGACTGGAAGATTTTACCCCCTTCATGACCAGGCCATTTTTGCAATACGGCACTGCGTTACTTTAACTAGTTGCCGACCAGCCACCATCGTTATACGGCGACAGGTCAACTGTGTGAATCACCATAGCTGTACAGAGGCCGCTTTAAGGGGTATAGGGGGCATGCATCCACCGTGTCACTTTGGAGCCAATGCGCGTGCATGGCAGCCGTGATGTCCGCCAGGCACCCGCGATCGCTTCTGACAGCCTGAACAGGTGTGTGTGTGTGTGTACACACAAATCCCGGTTCTGTCAGGGGAGAGGAGACAGAACGTGTGTTCCTAGTATTTAGGAACAGCGATCGGTCTCCTCCCCAGTCAGTCCCATTCCCCCACAGTTTGAACACACTGAGGAAAGACTCGATCGCCCCCCTAGTGTTAACCCCTTCCCTGCCAATGACATTTATACAGTAATCAGTGGCTATTTTTAACTCTGATCGCTGTACAAATGTCACTGGTCCCAAAAAAGTGTCCAATCTGTCCGCCCCAATGTTGCAGGGGCTGTTTTACAAATGGACAGTATATGAGCACGGTTTATTTATTTGTTCACATATGGACTGTATATGAGGACGGGTTATTTATTTGTTCACATATGGACTGTATATGAGGACGGGTTATTTGTTCACATATGGACAGTATATGAGGACGGTATCAATGATAAATTTGTATGGTACCAGCACTACGTTTCATACTATTGAATCCCTCAGCACTTGGCATTTTGTGTAAACTTGAATTTATTCATGTTGGATTTTGTCCCCACAGTGTTTAGGTGGCAGGAGGGAGGGGCCAGGAGCACCGGCAGGGGACCCAAAAAGAGAAGGACCTGGGCTGTTCTGTGCAAAACTACTGCCCAGACCAGGTAATTATGAGGGGTTTGTTATTAGAAAACAAAAATAACAGTCCTTTTACCCCCCTCAACACTTTACCCAAACTTGATTTTTTTATCATTTTGTTCCCACAAATAGAGCTTTCTTTTGGTGGTATTTAATCATCACTGGGTTGTTTATGTTTTGCTAAATAAAAATAGACCGAAAATTTTGGGCAAAAAAACACATTTTCTTTGTTTCGGTTATACAACTTTCTGTTTTGCAAAAAAAATATTTTCCTTCATAAATTTAGGCCAAAATCTATTCTGCTGCATTTCTTTTATGAAAATAACACAAATCCGTGTATATTATTTAGTGTGTAGGAAAGTGTATAGAGTCCACAAACTATGGTATGTAGGTGAAAATTGATCAGAGCAATATAATGTTACCATAGTAACATTGTACTACTCTGGGGAAGGGATCAGTCATTTTTTTTTTTTTACACATTATGGGGTTGATTTACTAAAGGCAACTCCACTTTGCGCTACAAGTACACTTGGAAGTGCAGTTGCTGTAGATCTGAGGGGAAGATCGAAATGAGGGGAAGCTCCGCTAATTTCTATCATCCAATCATGTGCAAGCAAAAATGCTGTTTTTAATTTTCCTTGCATGTCCCCCTCGGATCTACAGCGACTGCACTTCAAAGTGCACTTGTAGTGCAGAGTGGATTTGCCTTTAGTTAATAAACCCCTATGTTTGTATATAGAAATGAAATTCATTGCTATATGCAAGCATTTTACAGAATGAAATTGACTCATTCAGTTTGTTTTGTGATTTGCTGTGATTGGCCCAGTTTGTACCATGTGATCACTGTGACCAATCACAACTAGCAACACAATTGTACACAATGGATGGCTTGAAAGGAAGCCATCCATTGTTTACAACTGTCATGTGACCTGCTATGATTGGTTACAGCAGTCACATGGTATCGACAGCGGGTAGGTACAGTGATCAGTCATCAGCTGTGTCCGGTGGATGCAGCTGGTGGCAGATCACGTCACTGTGCGGCGCTTGCAAGGACGTCATATGATGTCCACCTTAATCAATGAAAGTCAGCCCCCTTCCAATGGGGGGGGGTCAGGGTGTGGAGGTGACCCCTTCCAATGGGGGTCAGTGTGTGGGGGTGACCCCTTCCAATGGGGGGGTCAGTGTGTGGGGGTGACCCCTACCAATGGGGGGGTCAGTGTGTGGAGGTGACCCCTACCAATTGGGGGGTCAGTGTGTGGAGGTGACCCCTTCCAATGGGGGGTCAGTGTGTGGGGGTGACCCCTTCCAATGGGGGGTCAGTGTGTGGGGGTGACCCCTACCAATGGGGGGTCAGTGTGTGGGGGTGACCCCTTCCAGTGGTGGTCAGTGTGTGGGGGTGACCCCTTCCAATGGGGGGGTCAGTGTGTGGGGGTGACCCCCTTCCAATGGGGGGGTCAGTGTGTGGAGGTGACCCCTTCCAGTGGGTGGGTCAGTGTGTGGGGGTGACCCCTTCCAATGGGGGGTCAGTGTGTGGGGGTGACCCCTTCCAATGGGGGGGTCAATGTGTGGAGGTGACCCCTTCCAATGGGGGGGTCAGTGTGTGGGGGTGACCCCTTCCAATGAGGGGGTCAATGTGTGGAGGTGACCCCTTCCAATGGGGGGTCAGTGTGTGGGGGTGACCCCTTCCAATGGCGGTCAGTGTGTGGGGAACTACAAGTCCCGTTATTTCTCTGCCTGTGGGAGTCATGCTTGTAGCTGTCAGCTTTTGCAATGCCTCATGGGACTTGTAGTTCCGTAACAGCTGGAGGGCCACCAGTTTGAGACTTCTGCCTTAGTGTGTTTCTATCTGTGTGGGGGATGGGCTGCCTGGGACAACACACAGATCCGTCATCCTTCATAGCAGAAAGATCAGATCTCTGTGTCCTCCCCTGACAGAACGGAGATTTGTCTTCTTTACACAGGCAGATCCCCGTTCTGTCTCTGCGGGGGGGAGCGACCAGCAGACATCGAGTCGGCTCGACCCGCTGATTGGCTCCCCCCTGCTGGCCAATCGGCACATACGGGTGCCCACAGAACCTTGTGGATGAACAGACGTACACCTACAGCGATTCACGCAGCCAAACCAACCTGACGCAATATAACTGCGGCGGCTGGTTGGGAAGACATTAAGCCGCATTACAGCCAGTCGGGGGAATTGATAGGAGGACAAGCTGGACCAAGGACACCAGGCACTGCAGAGTGGTGAGATCCTTTGGGCAGCTGTGATGTGGTTTCCCCTATTCACCCTCCAGCGGTGTGGTATGTAAAGTGTAGACACAGAGCCAACCCCGCTGTCAGTATGGTGTCAGTACTGGTTCTCTCCATATGAGAAAGTGGAACATTCCTGAAACTGTTTGTGTGCCAGTCCATTCTCCTTGAAGTAAGGATCATTCCAGTTATCTGCCGACTCTCCCCAAACAGAGACATGTGCATTGGGGGGTCCCTCACCCCACACCTTTCAGATTAGGACCTGCAGCTGTATTTGTACACCCGCCGCGTCCCCACAAGCGTTTCCAGCCGTACTAACAAACCCCTCATTCACACTGCGTATGCGCAAGAGTACGAGCCCTTTCACACTGGGGCGGTTTGCAGGCGCTATTGCGCTAATAATAGCGCCTGCAAACGACCCGAAAGTGCCGCTGCCTTAATTCCAGTGTGAAAGCCATGAGGGCTTTCACACTGGAGCGATGCGCTGGCAGGACGGTAAAAAAAGTCCTGCCAGCAGCATCTTCGGAGCGGTGAAGGAGCGGTGTGTATACCGCTCCTGCCCATTGAAATCAATGGGACGGCGCGGCTATACCGCCGGCAAAGCGCCTCTGCAGAGGCGCTTTGCGGTGGTATTTAACCCTTTCTCGGCCGCTAGCGGGGGGTAAAACCCCCCGCTAGCGGCCGCATACCGACGGTTTACCACCAACGCCGCCCCCCGCCCCAGTGTGAAAGGGCTCTACCTGTGTGAATGAGCCCTTCATTCCTTTTAAATTAATTTTTACATTTTTAATTTTCTTTTACATTTATTGCTACTTATTTTTTAATTTATTTTTTCACAAAGCTTTTTTTTTTTTCAATATAGGGGTGGAGGACATTGTCAATAGAGCAGTGTACAGTGTCAGCAGTTTATTATTACAATTTTATAAAATTAAAAAAAAATGCTTTAAATGCTTTTTGGGGGGGCAGTAGACAGTGTCAGCTTCTTTATTTTTATTATTTTATTTTTTTTTTTACAATTACATATTTTACAATTACATATTTTATTATTTTTTCACAATGGTTTGCGTGGGGGTTGCAGTGGACAATGTCATTTTATTATTTTTATTTTATTTTTTTTACAATTACATTTTTTTTTTTTCAATTAAAATTTTGACATTTTTCACTTTTATTTGTAGCAATTTATTTTTTACATTCTTTATCACAAAGCTTTTTTTTATTGGGGGGGCAGTAGCCTTGTCATTTTTACAATTTAATTATTTTTTGTAGTTTTTACAATTACAGTTTTACATTTCACTTTTTTTTGCAATTCATTTTTTACATAAAGGTTTTTTTTTCGTAGCTGGTGTCATTAAAAAAAAAATACAATTTAATTGGTTTTTGCTTCTTTATACAAAGCCATACAGAGGAGATCTTGTGTGTTGTGAAAATCTCCAGTACAAATAAAGTTGTGTAGAAGTATAATAAAGCACGTGTGTATTGTATACAGAACTCTAGATCCTAAACAGTGTGTAAAGTGGAAATACCTCCATTTCTATCACATCTCATGTATAATCCAATGATAAGAATTCTATGTTGAACACAGATGCCTCTATATAGAGACACACAGAAATGATATGTTTTATATAATACAGATCATTACAATAAAACATAACAGGAGATCAGTTTGTAACCCCCCCTCCAACTGTCAGTCTACAAGAGGAATCCAGTGTATGCCCCTCCCCCTCCTTCATACAAAACCATAGACAGACACATCGAGACAGGGGGTAGGGTTTATGCAAAGGGAGCAGAGCCTAAGCCGTCACTATGATGACAGAGCCACAGCTCATACTTGTTTACAACTTAGAGACAGGGAGTGTAGCCTAAGCCGTCACTATGACTGTTAAGGAAATGATTAAGAGCTCCAATCAAGCCCAAGGTTATCTGCTGCTGTCTCTAATTGGAAAGTGTGGCTATGCATGCATATAAAAGTAAACACGCTCAGCACCGTTACTTTTTACACTTCTAATTTATTCAAGGTGGTGCTAATGTTTTATACACAAATACGTCATTGCTATGTTAGTCTAATAGGTACATGTCATTGGTTAAGATAGAAAAGAAGATGGAGAATCTTCATAACGAGGTTTGGCTGTCCTTGGTTTTATCTTCAGTTCCGCGTTCTTCTGATGTGTGGGATGTAGGGGGTACCCGCCAACAGAGCTAATCTGTATACTTATATAATGAGTAAGGAGAAAAATGTGTATGCACATAAGAAAATAGACATTTTCAGATTATTATTATCTACATCACATTCCTTCACAGTCCCCCCTAAAATGACTATTTTCTCTTTTCTGTCCCTAATACTAAAAGGTCCTACTTTGGCCTGGCCCTTCTCCTCAGCAACTCTTTTAAGCTGTATATAGAATTGGGCAGCAACTGTTCACTTCCCTCCTTGATACAGCTGGAGAGGTGCAGTCAGGTGCTATCTATCCCTATAACCCCATAGGATTGTGAGGTTTTGGACAGGGAGTGACTGTAGAGGAGTGAAGGGTTTGTCATCTTCCATCATAAGGAGGTCCTCTTCTTCTTGGTGGAGAAATGTAGGTGTGTTATTGTCTACAGCCTTGCTCATTAACTTTTTTACAAAAGGTAGAATACAGTATACAATCAGGGCTAAAAGAACCAGGATTATTAATACCGTTACCCCTATCTGGGCAAGCACCTTCTGCCACCCACTCATCCAGCTAAAATATTGATCCCATGGGTCTGTGATACCTGAGTTCTTCTTCAACTCCAATGACAAATCTTCTAATTTCTTTATAGCTAGAGTAACCTTACCATTTGGGCCTGTATTATCAGGAATGTAGGTGCAGCAGGTTCCCGTTTTTTCCTATGATTTTACAAAACACCTCCTTTCCCAGCTAGCACCATGTCTAAGGCCATCCGGTCCTGGAATGTCATGTAGGAAGTGGGGACTAACTGGTCAGCAACTCCCTGGAGGGCATCTTTAGTGTAATTTACAAATCTCTGTTGGTTATATGTGTAGTGTCAGGTCACCTAGAGGCTGGGTGACAGATGCACACCGTTGGGATCAGGAGTGCACTGCAAGGTAGTAGACCCTACGGCTGACTGCTGCGGATTGAACCCTGGGAGGTTCAGGAAGCAGGTCTACTGGATCACTGACACAGATCCCACTGGGAGCTAGAGCATAGATTCCCCAGGGCGCGGAGTCTAAGAGCCAGCAGGTGTTCACCAGAGCCTCTAGTGGTGAGGATGGACTGCGCTGCAGTCTGGCTCCAGGTCGCAGCCCCCAGGGTCTCACAGCTCACGGTAGACTACAGGAGAAGAGGAAGGAGGCAGCAGACTGGAACATCAGGGTCACAGGCAAACAGGGATGGTCGGGAACACGCCAAAGTCGGTAACAGGAATCAGACATAGGAAACACAGCAAATACACATAGAGGCTAACACACAATGGTTGATCAGCACTGCTGGCTTTGCAGTGCACAGGTTAATATAGGGTTCCCCGATAGGGCCTGGGGTGGCGCCATGCTTAGAGGAGAGGTTACAAAAGCAGTCAGGTGAGGGTCAACTGGTCTCTAGAGATGAACACATGGAGACAGGTATGCTGATCGACAAACTCTATTGCATAACCATGACATGTATTTAATCCAATCTACATTCTTCCTGACAGTTGTTATGGGGATCAAAGACTCAAAACCAGCTTTTACCTGATCCCTGGCTTTAAACTCATCAGGGACCCCCCTTGTAACCCTTATGACATCTATGTATACATGAGGATCAAAGCTTCCGGAGAGAGCTGCTCGCTTCCTCCTCTGACTGTGTGCTGGGTCAGTGTATGTATCAGGGGTATCTTCAGTTAGGATATGGGGCTTTCTATTTTCATCTTTCTTGTCTAATACACTCTGTGGTCGCTCATGGCCACCTCCTGGGCCCCTCCCCCCCAGATCAAACAGAAAAAGGATATGCAGCACCTGAAAACACGCTCTCCTGCAGTGATAAGCGTGCATTCAGGTGTTCTTCCTGGCCAACTTGACTGAGGTGGCTGTGGTCAGCAAACTTGGAATGGACCATCATATCTTGGCTCAAGGATCTCCAGACAGTAGTTGGTGTGTTCCTGTATCTAATTCAGGATCTGGAATGGAAGAAAACACCTGGACATGCATTCAGGTTAATTCTCGTGATAATGTGGTTACATAATTAGTCAACACATCAGACTGCAACTGTAACTGTTGTGGAAAGTAACAACCAAGTCTGGGAGCTGAACCAAACAAAATTTCATAATGGGATAGGGCATGTTTCCCCCGGGGGTGTGTCTGACACTGAACAGGGCAATGGGCTAACTGTCTGGCCAACTCATGTTAGTCTCTTGGGCCATCTTTAACATCCTGTTTTTAGTGTCCCATTCATCCTTTCTACCTTCCCGCTACTTTGAGGGTGGTATGGGATGTGTAGTGCCAACTGAACCCCCAGTGCTGCCCAAATCTCTTTTGTAAGGGTTGCTGTTAAGGCTGGTCCCTGATCTCTCAATATCACCTATGGGACCCCAAATCTACATACTATCTCACTTAGTAGTTTCTTAGCTGTGGTCCTGGCAGTCATGACCACTTCCACTAGGGCGTTTTTGAATCTGCCACTTCTTGGCACTTGATAATGATCAATTTGCATCCTCTGGAATGGGGTATAGGGCTTTTGCCAGGTGCTTCTTCTGTGTTTTTTCTGTGCGTCCTGGGTTACATTTGGTGCAGATAATGCATTATCTGCAGAAGTTGTCGGTCAGTGGAGTAACTCTTGGTGCAACACATGTTGATAAGAGAGTTCATAAAAGTCTTTGTCAAGTGGGCAGCTCCATGTGCCCATTGCACCACGGCTGGGTACATACTCCTGGGTAGACAAGGCTTCTGGTTGCACTGGAATAGTCCATTACTGAGAGTTGCTCCTCTCCGTTTCCAGCTTTCCTTCTTATCCGGACTCCTTGTTTCCTGTAGTTCTTTTAGATAAACTCTGTCCACTGGGAAAGTCTGTAAGGTAAGCACGGGGTGGTCTTCTTCTACCACCCTGCTGTCCACTTCCCGTGGACCACCAGCTGTCTGGCAGCTGAATTGGCTAGATGATTGCCTCGAGCTTCCTTTGAGTTCATTTTGTCGTGTGCTTTTACTCAGAATAGTCACTTGGGTTGGGAGAAGCAAGGCATCAATCAAGTTTTCACAGGTGTTCCTGCAGCCGTCAGGAATCCTCTGTCCTAGATAACACCATAATCATGGGCAATGCTGAAAGCATATCTTGAGTCCATATGAATGTTGGCTCTTTTTCCCTCTGCCCATTTACATGCTGTAGTAAGTGCTTACAGCTCTGCCTCCTGTGCAGACATCACCGGTGGTAAGGCTTCAGCTTGTAGAACAGTGTTTTCGGTGGTGACCGCGTGTCCTGTGTGGTCATGGGGTGACAAGTCAAGACTCTACTCCTCCTCCTCCTTTCCCCCCTCGAGAAGTGGAAGAAGGGTGGTAGGGTTCAGTGTCTGACAACTTAATAGAGTAATGCTGTCCAGTAGGAGGGAACACAGGAGTCTTAAGTATCTGGTAGTGGCCAAGTGTTTCGGCTGGATCTTGGTTGAATACGGCAACTTCATGGGGAGCAAGCAGAACGAGGTAGTGTCCGAGGACCAAGTTCAAAGTTTTGTCAAGCAAGATTTGTGCAGCAAAGCCAGCTCGCAGACACAATACGCCTCCTCTTGCTACCGCATCCAGCCGACAGGAATAATATCCTATGGGGTGTAGGCTGATGCCGTGTGATTGAGTGAGTACACCTGCAGCATGTCCCAGACGTTCGGATACAAAGAGCTTGAGCGTTTTGTCGTAGTCTGGGAGCCCTAGATGGCACACTTGAGGGCCTCAAACTTAGATGTTTCTTCAGGAGACATCTGGAAGGGGTCTGATTGCAGAGCATCAGTAGGGAGGCTTCTGGAATCCATGCTCTGCACTAGGAAATTAGTCCAAGGAAGGCATGAAGGGATTTCTGACCTTGTGGCAGTGGGATATCCGAGATTACTTGCACCCTGTCTTCAGTGGGGTGTCTTGTCCCATGGGACAAACAGTGTCCAAGGAAAATGACGTGTTGAGCACCACTGCAATTTGGGCTTTGAGGCTCTGCACCCCTGGTTGGCAAGATAGCACAACAGGCTTTCTGAGGTGACTTCAACAGGGGGTAAGTCAAAGGAGAAGGTCATCAACATGTTGGAAGAGAATCACTTCTGGGTGTTCCTCTTGTCATGTGTCAAGGATGATAGCCATAGCTTTTGCAAACTGGCTTGGAAAGTTCTGTGCCCCTTGTGGCACAACTGTTTAGGTATGTTGCCGTTTCTTTCCGTGGATGAATGCAAAAAGGTACCATCAGGAGGGGTGAGGGTGGACACTGAAGAAAGCATTTGTAAGGTCCACCTCTGTGAGGTACTTTGCAGTCAAAGGCATCCACAGCAGGTACCTGGTTCTCTTTTAGGATTCTCTTCTTGGGGTTATTGTGGTGTCCGGGGTAATGATGCGCCCTCTTTTAGCTTGACTGAAACTGGTGGCACCTTTAAGTGACCGTTGTCTTCCGGTCCTGTGGACCATAGGCACGCAGGGATTCTGTCAAGTACTTCCTGCAGTATTGAGCTTGAAGTTTTTGCTTCATGAAGTGTCGTCAGGAGAGGCAGAGAACACAAAGCAGATGAGTCTTCTAAAGATAGGGGAGTATGTAACTTCATCTCCCCTTCAGGCGTGTACATGATTGAGGCCTGTAGTCCGGACAACACATCAGCTCCTAGTAGATTCAAGGGACATGTAGAGGACACCACAAATCTGGCAAGCAAATCAGGAACTGTCCCCACTTGGAGTGGCTCGGTAAGTGGACTGGAGCGAGGCACCCCATCCATTCCCACGCAGGAAACGTGTGTGTCTCTTTTCATAGTGGTAGAAACTCAGATCATCAAAGGCCTGTACGAGTCTAGCATGATACTTCTTCAGACTCCCCTTTATCTTGGGTAATATCTTGGATTGTGGTGGTCTGATCCGTCAACTTCTCCTTTGCCCAGTCGTGGAGTTGTGCACAGAACTCCACGCCTGAGGTGTAGGAAGTGGCACTTGTCAGGCTGGCATCATTGAAGGCCGTCTGCATGACCAGCCAAAAGACATGTCCTGATTTGATTTGGCATAGGCTGATCAAGTCTCTCCAGGCAGCTGCACTATCCTGTGGTAGAAGGGAATTGGCTGCTTCTCTGGGTCAGGCAGACTTGTCACTAAGGCCTCTGCTTGTGATTGAGTAAAAGCGACATACATCACTGGTGCCCCTTCTGGTAACCGAGACTGTTGTTGGGGCGGGGGCTGGCAAGGGGCACTGTTCTTTATGGTTGCCAGCATGTGTTTGAGATCCTCTCGGAACTGTGAGTCCAGAGCCGGATTGGGGGTTAAATTAGCAGGTGGCCTTGCTGCCTGCTGTTGGGCTTCCCACTCAGATGCTAGCCCCCACTCAGCCCCCCTCCAACCTAACCAGTCACCAACCCCTCTCGTGTATAGCAAACAGTAAACCACAAATACACTCACGACAGGACATTACACCTGCCACTCTCTGAACTGCAAAATTTCAGCAGGCTAAGATAAACCTCAGGGGCAGACAACTCCCCTTAAACCCAGTTTATAGTCATCATTACAGTTACTCCCAGAGGCCGACAGCTTGTCTGGGGGTGAGACTTCTGTAACATTTTCAGACTGCAAAGCCAGCAGCTGAGTACCCTCGTAGGTCCTGCAAACCCCGAGACCCGACTATAACCGCCTGCTACAAGGAAAAACCTCATCCCAGAGGCCGACAGCTCATCTGGGGATGAGAACACACATACACTCATGTAGTACTTTTAGACTGCTGAGTTTCATAGCCCAAAGAATGGCAGACAGTGAACAAATACAGACAGCAGAAACCCATCGTCAGGTTCGTTAAAACAGCCTCAGGCGAGGAAATGCCTGCCTCTAAAACAGTCTCAGCATACCGACAGAATCCAGCGGTCAACCGAAAGATAAGAAAGTCGTACAGTGGTAAGAATATAAATCAACTTACCGTACTGTTAGGGCTACGCAAACCCCCTCTTATCAATCAATTAACGCTCGAATCCTTATCGCGGTATGGCTTCGACTGTAGCCTGAAGCTCCCGGGTTTCGGCACCATCTGTTAAGGAAAAGATTAAGAGCTCCAATCGAGCCCAAGGTTATCTGCTGCTGTCTCTAATTGGAAAGTGTGGCTATGCATGCATATAAAAGTAAACACTCTGAGACACGCTCAGCACCGTTACTTTTTACACTTCTAATTCATTCAAGGTGGTGCTAATGTTTTATACACAAATACGTCATTGCTATGTTAGTCTGATAGGTACAACTCATTGGTTAAGATAGAAAAGAAGATGGAGAATCTTCATAACGAGGTTTGGCTGTCCTTGGTTTTATCTTCAGTTCCGCGTTCTTCTGATGTGTGGGATGTAGGGGGTACCTGCCAACAGAGCTAATCTGTATACTTATATAATGAGTAAGGAGAAAAATGTGTATGCACATAAGAAAATAGACATTTTCAGATTATTATTATCTACATCACATTCCTTCACAGTCCCCCCTAAAATGACTATTTTCTCTTTTCTGTCCCTAATACTAAAAGGTCCTACTTTGGCCTGGCCCTTCTCCTCAGCAACTCTTTTAAGCTGTATATAGAATTGGGCAGCAACTGTTCACTTCCCTCCTTGATACAGCTGGAGAGGTGCAGTCAGGTGCTATCTATCCCTATAACCCCATAGGATTGTGAGGTTTTGGACAGGGAGTGACTGTAGAGGAGTGAAGGGTTTGTCATCTTCCATCATAAGGAGGTACTCTTCTTCTTGGTGGAGAAATGTAGGTGTGTTATTGTCTACAGCCTTGCTCATTAACTTTTTTACAAAAGGTAGAATACAGTATACAATCAGGGCTAAAAGAACCAGGATTATTAATACCGTTACCCCTATCTGGGCGAGCACCTTCTGCCACCCACTCATCCAGCTAAAATATTGATCCCATGGGTCTGTGATACCTGCGTTCTTCTTCAACTCCAATGACAAATCTTCTAATTTCTTTATAGCTAGAGTAACCTTACCATTTGGGCCTGTATTATCAGGAATGTAGGTGCAGCAGGTTCCCGTTTTTTCCTATGATTTTACAAAACACCTCCTTTCCCAGCTAGCACCATGTCTAAGGCCATCCGGTCCTGGAATGTCATGTAGGAAGTGGGGGCTAACTGGTCAGCAATTCCCTGGAGGGCATCTTTAGTGTAATTTACAAATCTCTGTTGGTTATATGTGTAGTGTCAGGTCACCTAGAGGCTGGGTGACAGATGCACACTGTTGGGATCAGGAGTGCACTGCAAGGTAGTAGATCCTACGGCTGACTGCTGCGGATTGAACCCTGGGAGGTTCAGGAAGCAGGTCTACTGGATCACTGACACAGATCCCACTGGGAGCTAGAGCATAGATTCCCCAGGGCGCGGAGTCTAAGAGCCAGCAGGTGTTCACCAGAGCCTCTAGTGGTGAGGATGGACTGCGCTGCAGTCTGGCTCCAGGTCGCGGCCCCCAGGGTCTCACAGCTCACGGTAGACTACAGGAGAAGAGGAAGGAGGCAGCAGACTGGAACATCAGGGTCACAGGCAAACAGGGATGGTCGGGAACACGCCAAAGTCGGTAACAGGAATCAGACGTAGGAAACACAACAAGTACACATAGAGGCTAACACACAATGGTTGATCAGCACTGCTGGCTTGCAGTGCACAGGTTAATATAGGGTTCCCCGATAGGGCCTGGGGTGGGGCCATGCTTAGAGGAGAGGTTACAAAAGCAGTCAGGTGAGGGTCAACTGGTCTCTAGAGATGAACACATGGAGACAGGTATGCTGATCGACAAACTCTATTGCATAACCATGACATGTATTTAATCCAATCTACATTCTTCCTGACAGTTGTTATGGGGATCAAAGACTCAAAACCAGCTTTTACCTGATCCCTGGCTTTAAACTCATCAGGGACCCCCCTTGTAACCCTTATGACATCTATGTATACATGAGGATCAAAGCTTCCGAAGAGAGCTGCTCGCTTCCTCCTCTGACTGTGTGCTGGGTCAGTGTATGTATCAGGGGTATCTTCGGTTAGAATATGGGGCTTTCTATTTTCATATTTCTTGTCTAATACACTCTGTGATCGCCAGTCTGGCCCTTTGTTCCAACCCACTGGCCCCCACAACGCTGTCCCCAGTAACTGTCTGTTTGGCATACATATGCCCCTACCGTCAGGGATGTCACTGTACCAATGGCATTGCCATGAAGGCTCAAACAGACAAGGTACTATGTCACAGTAATCTAAAGTAAAGGTGGTCACATGTGTACATGAAGAGTTATACCAAAATGTAATTATGTTATCATTTTTGTGATGGCCACCTCCTGCCCACCCCCACCCCCCTAGATCAAACAGAAAAAGCATATGCAGCACCTGAAAACACGCTCTCCTGCAGTGATAAGCGTGCATTCAGGTGTTCTTCCTGGCCAACTTGACTGAGGTGGCTGTGGTCAGCAAACTTGGAATGGACCATCATATCTTGGCTCAAGGATCTCCAGACAGTAGTTGGTGTGTTCCTGTATCTAATTCAGGATCTGGAATGGAAGAAAACACCTGGACATGCATTCAGGTTAATTCTCGTGATAATGTGGTTACATAATTAGTCAACACATCAGACTGCAACTGTAGTGGAAAGTAACAACCAAGTCTGAGAGCTGAACCAAACAAAATTTCATAATGGGATAGGGCATGTTTCCCCCAGGGGTGTGTCTGACACTGAACAGGGCAATGGGCTAACTGTCTGGCCAACTCATGTTAGTCTCTTGGGCCATCTTTAACATCCTGTTTTTAGTGTCCCATTCATCCTTTCTACCTTCCCGCTACTTTGAGGGTGGTATGGGATGTGTAGTGCCAACTGAACCCCCAGTGCTGCCCAAATCTCTTTTGTAAGGGTTGCTGTTAAGGCTGGTCCCTGATCTCTCAATATCACCTCTGGGACCCCAAATCTACATACTATCTCACTTAGTAGTTTCTTAGCTGTGGTCCTGGCAGTCATTACCACTTCCACTAGGGCGTTTTTGAATCTGCCACTTCTTGGCACTTGAGAATGATCAATTTGCATCCTCTGGAATGGGGTATAGGGCTTTTGCCAGGTGCTTCTTCTGTGTTTTTTCTGTGCGTCCTGGGTTACATTTGGTGCAGATAATGCATTATCTGCAGAAGTTGTCGGTCAGTGGAGTAACTCTTGGTGCAACACATGTTGATAAGAGAGTTCATAAAAGTCTTTGTCAAGTGGGCAGCTCCATGTGCCCATTGCACCACGGCTGGGTACATACTCCTGGGTAGACAAGGCTTCTGGTTGCACTGGAATAGTCCATTTCTGAGAGTTGCTCCTCTCCATTTGCAGCTTTCCTTCTTATCCGGACTTCTTGTTTCCTGTAGTTCTTTTAGATAAACTGTCCACTGGGAAAGTCTGTAAGGTAAGCACGGGGTGGTCTTCTTCTACCACCCTGCTGTCCACTTCCCGTGGACCACCAGCTGTCTGGCAGCTGAATTGGCTAGATGATTGCCTCGAGCTTCCTTTGAGTTCATTTTGTCGTGTGCTTTTACTCAGAATAGTCACTTGGGTTGGAAGAAGCAAGGCATCAATCAAGTTTTCACAGGTGTTCCTGCAGCCATCAGGAATCCTCTGTCCTAGATAACACCATAATCATGGGCAATGCTGAAAGCATATCTTGAGTCCATATGAATGTTGGCTCTTTTTCCCTCTGCCCATTTACATGCTGTAGTAAGTGCTTACAGCTTTGCCTCCTGTGCAGAAATCACCGGTGGTAAGGCTTCAGCTTGTAGAACAGTGTTTTCAGTGGTGACCGCGTGTCCTGTGTGGTCAAGGGGTGACAAGTCAAGACTCTACTCCTCCTCCTTTCCCCCCTCGAGAAGTGGAAGAAGGGTGGTAGGGTTCAGTGTTTGACAACTTAATAGAGTAATGCTGTCCAGTAGGAGGGAACACAGGAGTCTTAAGTATCTGGTAGTGGCCAAGTGTTTCGGCTGGATCTTGATTGAATATGGCAACTTCATGGGGAGCAAGCAGAACGAGGTAGTGTCCGAGGACCAAGTTCAAAGTTTTGTCAAGCAAGATTTGTGCAGCAAAGCCAGCTCGCAGACACAATAGGCCTCCTCTTGCTACCGCATCCAGCCGACAGGAATAATATCCTATGGGGCGTAGGCTGATGCCGTGTGACTGAGTGAGTACACCTGCAGCATGTCCCAGACGTTCGGATACAAAGAGCTTGAGCGTTTTGTCGTAGTCTGGGAGCCCTAGCGCCCGAGATGGCACACTTGAGGGCCTCAAACTTAGATATTTCTTCAGGAGACATCTGGAAGGGGTCTGATTGCAGAGCATCAGTAGGAAGGCTTCTGGAATCCATGCTCTGCACTAGGAAATTAGTCCAAGGAAGGCATGAAGGGATTTCTGACCTTGTGGCAGTGGGATATCAGAGATTACTTGCACCCTGTCTTCAGTGGGGTGTCTTGTCCCATGGAACAAACAGTGTCCAAGGAAAATGACAGGTGTTGAGCACCACTGCAATTTGGGCTTTGAGGCTCTGCACCCCTGGTTGGCAAGATAGCACAACAGGCTTTCTGAGGTGACTTCAACAGGGGGTAAGTCAGCTGCACAAAGGAGGTCATCAACATGTTGGAAGAGAATCACTTCCGGGTGTTCCTCTTGTCATGTGTCAAGGATGATAGCCATAGCTTTTGCAAACTGGCTTGGAAAGTTCTGTGCCCCTTGTGGCACAACTGTTTAGGTATGTTGCCGTTTCTTTCCGTGGATGAATGCAAAAAGGTACCATCAGGAGGGGTGAAGGTGGACACTGAAGAAAGCGTTTGTAAGGTCCACCTCTGTGAGGTACTTTGCAGTCAAAGGCATCCACAGCAGGTACCTGGTTCTCTTTTAGGATTCTCTTCTTGGGGTTATTGTGGTGTCTGGGGCAATGATGCGCCCTCTTTTAGCTTGACTGAAACTGGTGGCACCTTTAAGTGACCGTTGTCTTCCGGTCCTGTGGACCATAGGCACGCAGGGATTCTGTCAAGTACTTCCTGCAGTATTGAGCTTTAAGTTTTTGCTTCATGAAGTGTCGTCAGGAGAGGCAGAGAACACAAAGCAGATGAGTCTTCTAAAGATAGGGGAGTATGTAACTTCATCTCCCCTTCAGGCGTGTACATGATTGAGGCCTGTAGTCCGGACAACACATCAGCTCCTAGTAGATTCAAGGGACATGTAGAGGACACCACAAATCTGGCAAGCAAATCAGGAAATGTCCCCACTTGGAGTGGCTCGGTAAGTGGACTGGAGCGGGGCACCCCATCCATTCCCACACAGGAAACGTGTGTCTCTTTTCATAGTGGGAGAATCTCAGATCATCAAAGGCCTGTACGAGTCTAGCATGATACTTCTTCAGACTCCCCTTTATCTTGGGTAATATCTTGGATTGTGGTGGTCTGATCCGTCAACTTCTCCTTTGCCCAGTCGTGGAGTTGTGCACAGAACTCCACACCTGAGGTGTAGGAAGTGGCACTTGTCAGGCTGGCATCATTGAAGGCCGTCTGCATGACCAGCCAAAAGACATGTCCTGATTTGATTTGGCATAGGCTGATCAAGTCTCTCCAGGCAGCTGAGTAAGTGTCTTGTATCTGCACTATCCTGTGGTAGAAGGGAATTGGCTGCTTCTCTGGGTCAGGCAGACTTGTCACTAAGGCCTCTGCTTGTGATGGAGTAAAAGCGACATACATCACTGGTGCCCCTTCTGGTAACCGAGACTGTTGTTGGGGCGGGGACTGTTCTTTACGGTTGCCAGCATGTGTTTGAGATCCTCTGGGAAATGTGAGTCCAGAGCCGGATTGGGGGTTAAATCAGCAGGTGGCCTTGCTGCCTGCTGTTGGGCTTCCCACTCAGATGCTACTTCATCATTAACATATCCGGCCTGGGAATGTGATGCTTCCGTATTGGGGAAGACAGGTGTGTGGTATGAACCATCCTGGTTTAAAACAGGGAGGGCTGGGTACAGGCTGTGCTTAAGCTTACTGGGTGTACCAAGATGGCTGACAGCAGGAAGTGCACTGGGCTGGGTAGAAAGTGAAGGCATGGGTGCACTAAGATGGCCGCCGGGCTGAGTTGTCACAGTGGGTTGTGCTTGGGTGGTGAGAAAGGAGTGGTTGTTAGACGGAGGGCAGTGCTGTCCCTCCCCTCCTTTTGTTTCAAGTTCCAACATATCATCAGCTCTGTGATACACATACAGAATACAATTGCCATCTTTCTTAACTTTCTTTATCCAATTTTCTTTATCACACAGGATTTTTCTCCCTGTTTCTTTAGCAACATAACTTTCGCCACTTCGTTCAACTTTGCCAACTATTTCAACATCTTCTCTCCTCTTCACAATATCACATTCTTTTCTCTCTCTGTTTCTCGGCTAACGGCTTGAGAGGAGAATATGTACAACTAATGGGTTAATATTCTTCTCACTGCTCCTTATCAACAAATTCCTTGGGTGGGGGCACATAAGACTGCGCTCCTAGCTGCTATAACCCTGTAATGTACAGTTAATCTCAGAACAAGAACAAACACATCAGGGGTAATGGGGAGCAACGGCCCGCGACCCAACAGATCCCTAGGGCAGCCCCCCTCCGACCTAACCAGTCACCAACCCCTCTCGTGTATAGCAAACAGTAAACCACAAATACACTCACGACAGGACATTACACCTGCCACTCTCTGAACTGCAAAATTTCAGCAGGCTAAGATAAACCTCAGGGGCAGACAACTCCCCTTAAACCCAGTTTATAGTCGTCATTACAGTTACTCCCAGAGGCCGACAGCTTGTCTGGGGGTGAGACTTCTGTAACATTTTCAGACTGCAAAGCCAGCAGCTGAGTACCCTCGTAGGTCCTGCAAACCCCGAGACCCGACTATAACCGTCTGCTACAAGGAAAAACCTCATCCCAGAGGCCGACAGCTCATCTGGGGATGAGAACACACATACACTCATGTAGCACTTTTAGACTACTGAGTTTCGTAGCCCAAAGAATGGCAGACAGTGAACAAATACAGACAGCAGAAACCCATCGGCAGGTTCGTTAAAACAGCCTCAGGCGAGGAAATACCTGCCTCTAAAACAGTCTCAGCAT